>NW_020173068.1:4352319-4382652 GCF_003031525.2 Neophocaena asiaeorientalis asiaeorientalis
AAACATCCTCAAGGAGCAAGGGTTCAGGGTTTATGGAACTTAAGCTGTGTTTGCAAAGCAAGCAGTTACTAGATTGTGTGTTTACTGGGGGTCTGGGGAAGGCCTGAGCCTTATATACATCTTGCCGTCCTTACAATACCCTGACTGCGTGTCGGGGAACCCACGGACAAGGTAAGGATCAGGAAGGCAGAGCTACTTAGAGACAGTCTCTGCAAAGTTGCACTTATCGAAGTCAGATGGGTGACCTAGGTGCTTCTCTGAGCCTTCCTGTTTGAGGTTGGGAGCTGAGCTTTTTAGACCAGAAAGCCTTGGGCTGGCAGGCAGAGATGGCTTGGGGAGTTGGGCACAAGTAAGAATGTCTGCATTTTCCACATTCCTACGCCTCCTCTAGGTTGAAGAGAAGTTGCAGCAAGAGTGGGCTGGTGGCTAATTGCTCCAGGGCAACCTACCAAGGACCCTAGTCAGCTCCCTCTATCACTCTCCCCTCTTCAGGACAGTTCTTTCGGCTGCAAGAATCTGACTGTGGAAGGAAAGAAAGGGGAGAAGTGGGGAGGGCTTTTGAAAGGAAAATACTGGGAAGTCTAAGTGAATCAGCCTGCCTTGGGAAGCCCCTGAAGCCAGGCCATTCCGGGCCTCCTGCCTCCAGAGTGTGGGGACTTCCCTCATCCCTGGGACTGGGGCAAGCCCAGACAACCCCAGGCATGGATTCCACATCTTTCCAGGAGAAAGAATCTGATTGGCTCTTCTTTGGCCTAGCATCCACCCTCAGCTAGACAGGCAGTGGCAATGTTCAGACAGACCAACTGTGAGCCAGGCAGTCATACGAGACAGCATCAACCAAAGTGAACGCCACAACTCCCCATTTTCAAATATACAACAGCAACATGTCCTTCCCTTGCACCCTGTGCCCCACCATGCAGTTTCTATTCCAAAGGAACCACATAATTGTTTGCACACAAATTATGAGATTAGACACCTGTCCTTACTTCTCACTTTAATGTGTCTTGGAGCTTGTTTCAAATCAGTGCTCAGAGCTTCTTCATTCTTGATTACAGCTGTATAGTATTACACTATTTGGAGTTATCAATTTCTTTAATCTACTGTGGACAGACATTTAGTTTCCAATTCCACCTCCCTACTTCTTAGGGCCATTATGGGGAAAACCCAGCACATTCTACTAAGAAAACTCAAGAGGATGCAAAATCATAGGTCTGGGCCAAATTCGACCTATGTAAAGTGTTTCGTTGGCCGACACCCAAGTTGTAAAAAATTTTCTGAATTAGCAGGATTTAAAAAACAGAGGATTCAACCTAAAAATCTAAATTTCTAGATTATCTTGAAGAAAACACAGGATCTGGCCATGCCAGCTTGATTCCCCATATAACTTGGTTGGAACCAAATGGAGTGCCCTCTCCATCCTGCCACCTTCTGCTGTTACTGCCTATCTAATCCTGACATCAATTCAAGGAGGAACCACTGCCCCTTCATAGATGGTATCCTCAAGGAGTGGCAATTAAGGACTGAATGAGGTGAAGACTAGAAGCTGCTATTCATTCACGTAGGTAACATTTACTGAGCCCTCGAGGCACACGAAAGACACCCCTCACGGCACATTCCCATCAGGATCGCAGACCCTGAGGGCAGATGGGAACTCCGAGCAGCACTGGCCCAGGCCCTGCTTTCAGAGCCGGTGGAGGCGCACCCTGCACAAGTGCTGCACAGTGAGACGCGGCCCCTCACCCACCTCTGGTGCAGGACTCTGCAAGGCCTTCCTGACTCCAGAGCAGCCGCAGCAGGCTGATAAGCAGCACCTGCTCTGGGCTCTGTCCTGGGGGCAAGCAGGAAGATGGGCCCAAATGGAGGCAGTGCAGGGGGACTGTGTGTCTGCCTATGGCGGACCATGAAGCACCAAGATTCTGTCCTTCATTCAGGACAGGAGCCTCCTCTGGGCCTCCTGCTTTATTCCAATTCCGTTACACACACTGCTTGAAAATGCCTCTCTCTCCTTCTGAGAGGAATGCTGGAATGAAGATCCCACTCTTCCCCCTGGCCGGGGCCCATTTCAATAGCAGGCCATTGTTGAGAAGTGCCTGTTGCAGTCATTCTCACACCCCCACAAGCGCTGCCCGCTCCCACCTCCTGGTGGCTGCCAGGGCCTGTCAATGGGCCTTGTGTCCACCCAGCCCCAGTGGTCAGGCCCGGCAGATACTGGCAGGCTGAGGGTTCCCTCCTGCCGTCACAAAATAGCCAAGTGCTACAGACAAAGAAGCTTCGTACAAGGGCTATGGCCAGATTCCTCACAACTGTCCCCTTGCAGAGTAGATCCTGTCCTTGCAGGTGTCAAGGCTGGAGAGTTCTAGGTCCTCCATGATCCCAGGGGGGATGCTGGTCTTAGGACCCCCACTTTGGTTCTTAAATTTCATCCTTTCAAGATGACCTTGAGAGCTTTAAGCTCATCCTCGTTGAGGGGGTTCAGGTTAAAACCCTTCAGCTCCGGTTTGCCTAGGAAGAGAAGACAATTCATCAGCGAGTCGGGGGTCCTGCTGTCCAACCTGCTGGCCCTGGAGTCAGGCCTGGGAAAGGGGCTTACACCGCACTCATGCTGCCAAACACTTGGCCTTGAGGTCTGACAGAAATGGACCTCAAATTCTGCAATGCACTGAACAATGCGCATCGACACCTGCTCCTGAGTCACCAAGAACCTGCAGAGTCATGACTGCTGTCTAGAAACCTCCAGATTTGCACCAGACTGTGACCAATCTGGAGTGGTTTGGTTTACCTAGAAATTCAGCTCTAACCTGGACCACCTGACTGAGGCCTTCTGACCCTTAGTCAGAGCTATCCCAGTCCCGACACCATACCCTGGCACGAATGTGAGATATCCCAGGCCATTCCTGGTACCTGAAAACAACTTGTGACAGGAATAAGATCCCACAAACTTCCCATCCATTCCATCTCTGGGCGGCTCGAGACAACCCTGCCCACTGCCCACAGCTTCAGTGCCACTCACCCGCTGCCCGGGTCACCGCCCACCTGGAGGGGCTTCCCACCCCTGCCTTCAAAGTCCGTGTCGATGGTTGTCTCCCCTCCTGGTTTCCAGCCCCACCCCTAGCCCCCAGGCCAATACCTTGGGCCTCAAACAGGCGATTGACCTTCACTTTAAGTTGTTTCCGGAGCCTCTCTATTTCTTTATCCAGATGTTCCTGATCTGAAAAATGAGATGGGCAAACAAGATGAGGTTATACTACAGATCTGAGGATGCCAGCCTCTCCCCAGCCCCCTTGAGAGCAAGGGGTCTCAGCATGTGGGAAAGAAGAGAAGACTTCGGAGACCAGCTGAGGAAGAAACTAAAGGCTAGAGAAGGGACATGACCTGCCCCGACCCCTGAGTGAGCCCAAAACAGGGCTGAGCACACCAGTCCCCTGACTCACAGTTCACCGAACTGTTTTCATTATGCAAAGTACCCTGGCCAGTGGATGGGGAAGGCAACGCCAGGATTTTAGGTCACCCTCCCACAGTGAAATTATGGAAAATTCAAATGTAAGGACAAAAAGAACCTAGACCCAGCCTACCCTAAGATGCATGGAAAATAGGTGGCTGAGGAATTTCACAAACCCGCATTCATCAAGGTCAGGGGTTTTCACAAAGGCAGGATTGTGGTAACTGATACGTGAACAGTCAACATGCAGCCTAGTGCTCACGCCTGACCTAATTCACGGCTGTGAAGAGAAGGCTGTCTTACAGGACGGTGTCTTACAGGACGGGCTGCAGCCAAAGGCAGGTGCACCGTGAGTACTGCAACTGACTGGTGCCACCCAACCAACTCCCCCAGCTCTGTTTTCATCCACTCGTGAGTGACATTCCTGTCTTCCTCACAGACTTCCATTCTTTCTGATGGGTGAACGCCCTAACGAGCCGAGCCTCTGGCCTGGGCAGTGGTTCTGGTTCTCACTGTAAATGAGGAACCACAGTCTCACACGAGCTTGTTTAGCCTGTGTCCATCCCTGAGAACCAGAGGTGATGATGTCACAGAACTTCTCTATGTCGGTGACAAGACCACACCTGTGGGCTAAGAGAGCTGAGGATCCTGAACCCAGGCAGGCGATGCCCCGCGGAAGCTTAGTCTGAGTGGCCTCCAGCCTCCACCCAAGTGCAATGACAATTCTTAATTTTATAACCAGGATATTAGTGTATGTTTTTCAACAAGACAGCCGGAAGCTTCTCCTCCAAGCTGACCTAGTTTCCTTTGCTAGAAGTTCGGTTTCAATAGGGACAGAGATACCCTGTTTTCAGGGACAGAGGCAACCTTGTTGGTCCTCCTGGCCCACATGTTTTCAGGGGTACAGAAGAGAAAACATGCATAACTTGACCTTTTCCCATCCAAGGACCCATTTGTAGCCTGACCTTTTGCCTTTATGATGCTCCTCCAAAGAGCCTCCAGGAACGTAGTTGTGAGATTTGAGTAACATATGTTGTGTATCCAGGCTGTGGCAGACCCTAGAGGTTCACTCTTCCCAAACGTCCATTTCAACCCACTTGCTACCGCAGGGGATGTGAAAAATAAGAGCTCCTCTGCCAGGCTCCCTGGCAGCTATGTGTGGGCATGTGCCTTAAATCTGGCAAATGAGGGATCAGCAGAAGTCCCTGAGGCGGACGGTCTTATTTTCAAAATAGAAGGCAAGGCCATACATATATGGAGAAAACCCTCTGCCTTTTCTCCAGCCTGGCACTCAAACATGAGACCTTCAATGATGACACAATAACCATGAGAACATGTTAAGGTGACACTGCTGAACAGCTGTGCCAGTCCTGTACTGCCCATCTCTGGACAACTTCTTACATAAGAAAAACAGAACTCTATTTCCTTAACCCTCAATTTGTTGGATTCCTGTTATTTGCAGTCTAACTCATTCCTCACTGATAAACAAGCACCGCGCTAGGCACGCGTCCTGTTTTATCTCAACTTCACAACAACTGTGCTACGTAGAAGTGTCCCCCTTTTAGAGATGAGGAAATAACTCAGTGGCAGAGCACGGATTAACATGCACACGGCCGCCTCTCATCAAGCGGCTGCCCGAAGAAAGCCTGACTCTCGGTTCTCGGTTAAGACCAAGGCTGGGGGTGCGGGGGAACCTGTTCCTGACCCCTGCCCAGGAGGCCTTACCTTTCTCAATCATTTCCTTCGTCTCACGGTGAGGCATCCTGATAAACATGTTCCCAAAGCAAACCATCACGTCTTCTGAAATGGCAAACAGTCATTCCTTCAACAAATATTTTTATGCCAGGCATTGTTTTAGATGCTGAGAACACAGCAGAATAGGACAAAGTTCCTGCCCTCATAGCTTACATTATAGTGGAGGAGAGGGAATAAACAAAAAAAGATAATAAACAAAGATATGATTTGTCAGACCCTGAAGAGTATCGTAGAGAAAACTAACGCAGGGTAAGAGAGATGGAGAATGCCAAAGTAGGGGAGGAGTTTGTCATTTATACCAGGCAGTCGGCTAAGGCCTCACTGATTATGTGCCATTTGGGCAGAGACCCAAAGAAAGTGAGGGTGTAAGCCCTGCAGACACCTGGGGAAAGAGCAAGCCAGGCAGAGGAACCAGGAACAGCAAAGATGAGTAATGTGCTGGGGCGTTAGGAACAGCAAGGAGACCAGCGAGGGTGGAGCCAATGAGTAAGGAGGAGAGCAGAGGAGGTGATGTGGGAGAGTTCAAGGAAGTCTGAATTCCACGGGGTCTTGCAGGACTCCGGAGTTTATCCAGGTGAGACGAGAAGAAACTGGAAGGTTTTAGGCTTCCTGGTGCACTTTAAACCCTTGGCCCCCAAGGCCCTTCATTATGGCCTGGCCTCGGCCCACCTCTTCAGCCTCATCACACACCCCTCCCCTGCTCCTTACTCTGTCACAACCACTTGGCCTCATCTAAAGGGCCACTATCCCCTTCTCCAAAACCCACCCCATGTCCAATTCCTCCTTCAGCTTTCTCACAATTTTCACATTGTGAATTTTCAATTCACAATTTTCGCGTGCTGGGGGTTTTTATACCCCCCCCCCGCACTTCCCCAGTACCATCACTGATAAGCTGGCCGCTAACGACCTGTTACTGAGGAAGTATCATAGAGAAAACTAAAGCAGAGCAGCTGCTGAAACCCTGAGCCACAGCCTATGTCAGACCTGCAATACCGTCTCCCCCATCTCCATGGGCTGTGCTACGTGCCTGTGGCCTCCGGCCCAGTCTCTATCAGGGACAAGTCAAAGGCCTTAGAAGGAAAACGGAACAGGCCTCCTGGGCTGCAGCGAGGAGGTCTAGGCTTACCAGAGAGGCTGAGATCCTTCTGCAGGGCCCTTAGGCCCTCCCGGTTCCGATTCCTTTTGGTATCCAGGTCCACCATCTGAAAAGCACAGGGGCAGGAAGGAACTCAGCTACTTCTTCTTACCCCAGCCTGTACTCCTAACAGACCAGGGCTATTAAAACCTAACAGAGATAAGCCATCATTCCTAGGTTACTTCCAATGTCCTGCCTGAAATGGACTGACGTGTGAAGGTATTCCTTCCCCCACTCAGCTTCCAGCTCCTTAAAAACAATGCTTTGTCCAGGTGTCTTCCCCCAAGAGGAGGTGCTGGGGAAACGTTTAATGACTAAATAGGTAATTTTTTTTTATTGTCCACTGAAGCACTAGTTCTTAAGCTTCAGGGCATTTCAGAATCACTAGGAGAGCGCAAACCGCTCTCTGGACAAGCTCCTCCAGCTGATTCTGACCCAGTATCATGAAAAACCCAACAATGTTAGATCAGAACAGCAGAGGTGTTGGCACTGAGATGGTGGTGACAGCTCAACAGCTAAAAAGGGAGTGAGCAGGCAGTACAGCATACTGCCTGACAGCACTGGCTCTGAAGCTGAATACCCAGGTGTGAATCCTGCTGTCCACTAGGAGCTATGTGATTTCACCTCTCTGAAAAACGTACACAGGAACAGGGCCCACCACATAGGTTACTGCTTTTTTAAACTTTTTGTTATTTATTTATTTGGAGTATAATTGCTTTATAATGCTGTGTTAGTTTCTGCTGTACGATGAATCAGCTATTATGTATACATATATCCCCTCCCTCTTGGACCTCCGTCCCCAATCCCCGATCCCACCCATCTAGGTCATCACAGAGCACCGAGCTGAGCTCCCTGTGCTATACAGCAGGCTCCCACTAGCTATTTATTTTACACGTGATAGTGTATTTATGTCAAACCTAATCTCCCAATTCATCCCACCCTCCCCTTCACCCCCGTGTCCACACATCCATTCTCTACATCTGTGTCTCTATTCCTGCCCTGCAAATAGGTACATCTGTACCATTTTTCTATATTCCACAAATATGTGTTAATATACGATATTTGTTTTTCTCTTTCTGACTTACTCCACCCAGTATGACAGACTCTAGGTCCATCCACATCTCTACAAATGACCCAATTTCATTCCTTTTTATGGCCGAGTAATATTCCATTATACATGTGGATGTATCTCACATCTTCTTTATCCAGTCATCTGTCGACAGACACATTTAGGTTGTTTCCATGTCCTGGCTATTGCAAATAGTGCTGCAATGAACACTGGGGTGCATGTGACTTTCTGAATTATGGTTTTCTCAGGGTATATGCCCAGTAGTGGGATTGCTGGGTCGTACGGTAGTTCTATTTTTAGTTTTTTAAGGGACCTCCATACTGTTCTCCATAGTGGCTGTATCAGTTTACATTCCCACCAACAGTGTAAGAGGGTTCCCTTTTCTCCACACCCTCTCCAGCATTTATTTTTTGTGGATTTTTTGGTGATGGCCATTCCAACTGGTGTGAGGTGATACCTCACTGTAGTTTTGATTTGCGTTTCCCTAATAATTAGTGATGTTGAGCATCTTTTCCCACCACGAACTCCCTTAAAACCCTCGGCATTTCCATTAGAACCAGACCCAAACTCCCTGTGCAGGTCTACATGGCCCTCCATGGCCAGGGCCCCACGCTCCTACCACGTCCCCACTCCGTGCCGTGCCATGCATTTGACCCACGTGATCTCACAACCGCCCAGTCTGTCGTCACAGCCCTTGGCCCACAAGCCTAGGTCAACTCACGGCGAGCCCGAGCTGCAGCCAGTTCCGAACCACGCGCGTTTCTCCAGGCGCTCGCCGTCAGGCCAAACCCGGGCCCCAGCCCCGCGGACGGGCCTCCTACCTGCCGTTTGTCCGCCAGCACCTCCTCGGCGAGCTCCTCCACCTCCACGAGATACCGAAGCACCCGCTCCGCCTCGGGCGACAGCATGGTGTTCACCTGCTTCGACTCGACTCGGCTCGGCCGCGATCCGTACCCACCTCCCCTCTACCTCCGCTGCGGCTCGGTCCGCGCACTCGCCGATCTGACAGGGCTTCCGGCGCGCATGCGCAATTGAAAAAAGAACGGTGGCGCGCAGGCTCCTATGCACGCGCGGCGGGCGGACGCGAGAGGCGGGGCCTAGCTTTGGGGGCGGGGCTGAAGGGCCCCCTGCAGGCACAAACCTTTCAACCTCTCCCTTTCGTACAGTTCTTGAGCCCCTCCTCTGTGCCAGGCAGTTTTAGGGGCTGAGGGTGCAGCAGTGAACAAAACAATGTCCCTGCCCTCGTGCAACTTCATCTAGCGGGAAACATCGACAATTAATGACAAAACAAATAATTATATACTATGGCAGGCAGTGATAGTGCTTTGGAGAAATCAAATCATTCTTCCCCTCCCTGCCTGAGGAACACCAAGGAGGCCCATGTGGCAGCGTGACTTATATTAACCTTCAGGTTCCAGTTTATAAAATGAGAGTGAATAAAACTCCCCCTCATTGTCTTTCCTCAGGGTTGGAAGGAAGCAGGAATCTTTTTAAATTCAGTTTGACCCCCATGTTCATTGAGCCCCTGTGTTAGGCCCAATGTCCGGAATAGCTGACCTAGACCCAAGGAAGGGGCTGGAAAACCATGGGCAGTGAGCGATGAGGTGCCAGCTCAGAAGAAAGTTGTGTAAGTGCTGGAAAGTGAATTGGTGTGGGCTGTGGGATCTGGGAAGACCTCCAAGACGAGGCAGGCAGGTGGAAAGTGGCGGCCCTTCAGAGCCAGAGGGTTCCCTAGAGATCTTCAAGCCCAATACCTCATTGTACAGCTGCAAAAACCAAGGTTGAGAGAGTGGTGAGGACTTTAAAAAGTCAAGAGCAGACCCAGTACTAGAGCTCTGACCTCTTGTTTCCCTGAGTCCAGCTTTTTATTTCTCTCCTTTTGGCCACTGTAACCTTTCACACCCCTTGCCTTACTTGAATTTCACAGCAACCTTTGTGGGGATGGGTTATTACACACTTCACAGTTGCAGACTAAGGCAGGGAAAAGGGCAATGCCCTGTCACACAGCAAGCCAGACCGCAGCTGTCTCTGGACCCTGAAAAAAGGCCCTCCCCTAAATCGTGGCCCCAGGAGTCGCAGTAGCACCCCGTCTTTGCCTGGCCGTTGGCTTCCTTCAACTGCTAGAGGCAGAGCTAGTTTTCCCTGCAGCCACCTGGCATGGGGAAAGAAGGAGATTCATTAAGGATTCCTCATTGAGGGTGAATTTGTCGCCAAACCCAGGATGTTTTGTGTAAACACCTTCTGGTTCAGAAACGCAGACGCAGGCCCTGTGAAGGAAGGGGGAACATTTGCCAAAGGAGAAACGGGCCTCACCAGGCATCTGTGGGGCCTGGACCCCAGGACTGGGTCTCCTCCATCTTGGGGCTCAAAGAGGGCTGGACCAGGCTGACCCCTGACCCCTGGCAGATGGGCCCGGGTGGGGAAGGGTTGAGGAAGTCTCCCAAATTGGCAGCTTCTTGGCTGTGACTGGCCCTCAGAGGGCACCCCTGGCCACTGGCAATGTTGGGGAGGGAGGTCATATCTAAGACTTTGGGATAGTCAGAACTGGAAGGGCTCCTGTTTCAGAATCACTTATGTTTCAGAATCATCTATCTCACAAATATTTATTGACTGCCCTGGCCCTGTTATAGGGATTCCACCGTGAGCAAAACCAGACATGGTCCTTGCCCTCAGAAAGCTTTCAGTCTGGTGGGAGAGACAGGCAAAAAACACGTGAACAAGCAACTATATCATATGTCAGGTGGTGGGTGATAAGTGCTATGGAGCACACTGCAGGGCAAGGTGGAGAGGGAATGAACCAGGGGCGACTTGAGATAAGGTGGTCAGGGAGGGCTTCTCTGAAGAGGTGGCATTTGTGCAGAAATATGGAGGAGGTGAGCGGGTGAGCCACGTGGGCATCTGGGGGATGAGCATTCCAGGCAGGGGGAACAGCAAATACAAAGGCCCTGAGATGAGCCTTCGTTTGGCAAGTTGGAAGGACAGCAAAGCCAGTGTAGGTGGAACAGAATGTGGGGGGAAGGGGGGGCGGGCAGAGTAGGAAGTGATGTCAGAAAGGGGAAGGAGGGCTTCCCTGGTGGCGCAGTGGTTGAGAGTCCGCCTGCCAATGCAGGGGACAAGGGTTCGTGCCCCGGTTCGGGAAGATCCCACATGCCGCG
Organism: Neophocaena asiaeorientalis asiaeorientalis; assembly: GCF_003031525.2. Lineage (NCBI taxonomy): Eukaryota > Metazoa > Chordata > Mammalia > Artiodactyla > Phocoenidae > Neophocaena > Neophocaena asiaeorientalis. Next base: position 4,362,873 of record NW_020173068.1, read on the forward strand.
GAGCGGCTGGGCCCGTGAGCCGTGGCCGCTGAGCCTGTGCGTCCGGAGCCTGTGCTCCGCAACGGGACAGGCCACAACAGCGGAAAAAAAAAAAAAAAAAAAAAAGAAAGGGGAAGGAGGCATGGAGCCTGTGGGCCTATAGATGGGCCTATAGGTGCCCCGCCCACATGGCCAGGCCCTCCTTGGGGGCGGTTGCAAGTACTGCAGCACAGGCCTGTGGCTTCCTGTTTCTCCCTGCTTACAGATGCAGGTTGAGTGGGGAATGCAGGTGAGTTAACATCACAGGAGTGGCCCTCAACAAAGAAGAGGAAGGAGCTAGTGGCTGCCTACCCCAGCTTCTTTGCCTCTCTGTGGGAGACCCACGAGGAGTCTGTTACAATCATCCAGGCAGGAGAGGACAGTTGCTGGACAGAGGGTAGCAATGGAGAGAGTGAACACTGGTGGGATTCTCCGGGCCTTTTGCACACACTCTTCCATCAGCCTGGATTCGTTTTCTCCCAAACTTTGTACCTGTATAACTACTACATGTCCCCCCCTTATCAGCTTGGTGTCACCTCCTCCCAAAGGTCAAGAGTCCTCTCAGGGCCCCCACAGCTTCCTGGGCTACCCACACCTCTGCACTTACCACATCATCTTTTTCTCTAATCATCTCCCTCTCCAGTTGAGAGTTCCTCAGGGTAGGGACCTTGTCTGTCATGCTTGCTGCTGTGTCTCCAGGACCTAGGATGGTGCCTGGCATACAGTCGGTGCTCAGCCATGGGCTCAAAATGAAGCAGAACTTTCTAAAACGCAAAGTATCCAAAAGTGAACAGATCTAACCCAAGGGTAGCTAGCTCCCCATCCCATAAGGTGTATGAGGCTGGACTGCCACGTTATCGGGACATTGCAGAGCACGGGACCCTCAGCAACTCAGGTGGAGGTGGATCCGCGGTCTCTCCTAACCAGAAAATTCTACCTAGTCACACTAGGGTATGTCCCATCTTTAGCCACCCACTGCCCCAGGCCAAAAGGGCTGTAACTACTGGGGCTTTGGTGTTTGGGGACTGGAGGCAATAAAAACGATGTTGCACCCCTTCCCCTTGGACCTCTTTTGACCGTTTCTGTGCGCCCCACCCTTGGGTAAGTGTTCAGTGACCAGCACCCACTTCTCTCCTTCGGGAGGACTGCTCTCAGGCTGCTGGAGCCTTCTGGGGGGACCCACCCTTCCTCCAAGCTGTAGCTCATCATTTCAGGGTTATGAAAGCCCACCTTCTTTGCGTAGGATGCTGGCAGGGGTGTGGGTGGATAACTCTGAGGTGTGACTTATGCTCCAGAGTTCCCCCATGGAGTCAGGCTGAAGCAGCCACCCACACGACATCCGCAAGTGCTACTTGGCTTCCTCTCCTTCCCTGTCCTGCCTCCCCCACTCCCTTATGGTCAGAACCCTCCAACGCTCCCATCTCACTCAGTAAAAGCCAAACTCCTCACCGAGGCCTGCAAGGCCCTACATGACCTGCCCTACCTCTCTGAGCATCTCCCACCTCTCTCCCCATCACCTTGCTGCTCCTCAAACCAGACAGGCGCAGTTCCACCTCAGGGCCTTTGCACTGGCTGCTCCCTCTGCCTGTACTTTCCCTTGATGTCCTCTTATCTCCCTCCCTCAGCTCCTAAAAGTCTTTGCTTAAATTTCACCTTCTCAGTGAGGTCTACCCTGACCATTCTATTTAAAAATAAACACCCCCCAGTACTCCTGATCAACTTCCTCTGCTCTACTTTTTTTTTTTTTTTTACAGTTTTTGTCACTTTCCAGCATGCTATTTAATCTACTTATATTTATTGTTAATCTCCCTCTGTTAGAAAGGAAGTTCCATGAGGGCAGGAATCTTTGTCTCATTTGTTTCTGGTGTATCTTCAATACCTAGAACACTACCTGGCCCACAGTAGGTGCTCAATAAACATTTTTGAATGAATGAATGAGGAAAAGAGCCAGAATTCTAACCAAGGCAGATCTCTCTGAGGCCAGGCTCTTAACCCCTGTGCTGGAGGTGGAGGTGGAAGCAGCAGGTCATGTCAGGCCTTGTTAAGGTAAGGGGATTGGATTTTGTTCCCAGATCAATACAAAGCTACTAGGGGGCCTTGAGCAAGCATGGGACGTGAGTGGGTTTTACCTTGTGAAACCTCTCTGGCTGTGGGGATAGGATGGGCTAAAAAGGGCAAGTATGGTGCGGACCTGTGTGTGTGTGTGTGTGTGTGTGTGTGTGTGTGTGTGTGTGTGTGTTGGGGGTGGGAGGGTGATGATGGGGGCTTGGAGAGGTGACAGGGCTGTGACTGCACTGGAGTTGGGAGTAACAGGAAGCTGGCTCAATATCCCAATTTTCCAGGCAGCCTGGGTGGCTGCCCCAGGGGCTCTGGCCTGCGAGGGGTCCTGGCCAGGCCTCCCAGCTGCTGACAACGTGCCCTTGTCCCACACATGGGCTGTTTGCTCTCCTGGGTGGTCCCCAGCGCCTCCCTCTGCTTCCTTTGTGCCTTGTGGGCTTGGCAGGTGGAGGGGAGGCTTCCACTCCCTCTCCTCCCCTGACCCAGAGAATAATCCCTTATATTCATGTGATTCTCCTCATGCCCTCACTTCATCCTCCCACGTCCCCAGGGAACGAAGAAATCTGATTCCCATTGGGCAGATGAGGACACTGAGGCCCAAAAAGGGCATGGGATCCTCCCGAGGTCATGAAGCCAGATGGGGATGCCAGGTGGGGACCTGTGTCCTAACTCCCTGCACCTCAATTTCATCAGGCAACAGATGGTCCCAAGGCTTGACTTGAAAAATCTTAAAAGTGACCTCAAAGATAATACAAGCCCAGAACATTCCCGGCCTCCCTGAGCTGGTCTTTTTTTTTTTTTTTTTTTTTTGCGGTACGCAGGCCTCTCACTGTTGTGGCCTCTCCCGTTGCGGAGCACAGGCTCTGGACGCATAGGCTCAGCGGCCATGGCTCATGGGCCCAGCTGCTCCGCGGCATGTGGGATCTTCCCGGACCGGGGCACGAACCCGTGTCCCCTGCATCGGCAGGTGGGCTCTCGACCACTGCGCCACCAGGGAAGCCCGTGAGCTGGTCTTTACTACTACCTTTAATACTAAATCCATTCATGTAAAATTCCATGAATAGATTCTTCTTATTGAAAATGAAAACATTACAGAGAAGACTAAAGTTCCGTTTTGACACCCCTCCCCCATCTCAGTTCTCTCCACAGTCCCAGTTTGGGTGTGTGATGATGTTCATTTAAAGATGTAGTTAGGAACCCAGAGAACATATGTAAGACTATTATGTGCGTGGCAGGGTAGGGAGGTGGGATGGAAGGCATTGCACACAAATGATCACTCTGCAGCCTGTTTGCTCTTGGACATCTTTGATGTGTATATTTAGATCTCTGTCCTATTCCCTGACTGCTGCAGAGTATTCTATAGTCTATAAGCACCAGAGTTCATTTGTTTATCTAGTTTCCTAAATTAAGTTTTACATTTATTTTTCATGCAGTAAAGTACAGGTGGTTGAATTAATCCCACCTCTCAGCTCTTAGCACGTGATCATGAGTTAGTCTTCAAAGACCCTCTCTTGTTTATATTATTTTCTCCTTTTCCCCCCACCCCCACTCAATTCTGAGCTCACCGAAACCCTCTCTACTGTGTTTGATATATGTCCTTAAATATTTGTGATTTCTTGAAAAATGCATAGTAGTTGTGTTATGTGTTTATGTATTTTTAAATTTCTTATTGGGCTTCCCTGGTGGCGCGGTGGTTGAGAGTCCGCCTGCCGATGCAGGGGACACGGGTTCGTGCCCCGGTCCGGGAAGATCCCACATGCCGCGGAGCAGCTGGGCCCGTGAGCCATGGCCGCTGAGCCTGTGTGTCCAGAGCCTGTGCTCCGCAAGGGAGAGGCCACAACGGTTAGAGGCCCGCGTACTGCAAAAAAAAAAAAAAAAAAAAAAAAATTCTTATTAAGGTATAACACACACAGGAGTGCACAAGTCTTAAGTATACTATAGTTTATGAACGTTCAAAAACTGCACACACCCAAGTACCCAGCACAGATCAAGCAGCCCCCTCCCCAGAAGAGCCCTCCAAGCCCTCCCGTCCACCACCCCAAGGTAACCACCACTCTGACTTCTAACACCATACATCGATTTTGCTTGTTTTTGAACTTTATACAAATGGAATCACACAGAGTGTGCTCTTTTATGTCTGACTTCTTTCGCTCAACATTTTGTTCATGGATCTATCTCTATCGCTGGGTGTGGCTGTAGATCACTGACTCTCGATGCTGAAGCGTACTCCATCAGAGGACTCACAGCAGTTAAGCCATTCTGCTGCTGGTGGAGCTGTGGTGGTTCCCAGCTTGGGGCTGTTACAAAGAGCGCGGATATGAACAGTCGTGTGTGTATGTCTTTGGGTACACACACATATGTATCATTTCTGTGGCGTGAATACCGAGGAGTGGTTTTAGTAGATAGTAGAGACGGATAATCCACATAATATTATTGTGCTGTAAGTTGTGTTAATGTCCCACTTTTTTTTTTTTCTCATCTCGATGTTCCTTGGATCTATCCACATCCTCCGTGTACCTCTAGTTCCTTGCTCCTGGAAGCTCCAGAGAACCCGTAACCGCTTCCACCACATTTCATACGTCCTCCTCCTTGGTTGTGGGTGCTTGAGTTCCCTTTTTCTCCTCACTGACACACACAGTGCCACAATGAACACCCTAGTGTGCTGTTGCCTTGATGAAGGGTATGCACACACTTTTTTTCCCTGAACAATGCCACACTGCCCTCCAGAACGGCTGTACTCATTTATGCCCTACCACTGATGCACATCCTCCCAAACATCAGGTATTACCCACCTTTCTGCGGCTTGCCAGTGTGGTGGTTGTGTGTATCATGCTTACTGACCCATTCTTTTGTGGATGGACACTTAAGTTGTTTTCCATCTTTGGGGATTATAAGAAGAGTTGCAATGATCCTTCGAGGACACATCTCCTGATACCTGTCTGTGAGTTCTTCTCCACCTCATCTTCTTCTACTCTCCTTGAACCCTAGTTCCTAAACACTCCCTGACTTGCCCACCTCTCTGCCTTTGCTTGGGCTGTGCCCTCTACCTGGAGTACCCTTTGCTTTCTTTCTCTACTTGTTGAGGGTTACTCTTCTCTTAAGGCCCCTCCTGCTAGAAGACCCCATCCCATCCCCGACTTGGTCCCCCAGGAGGGTGGCTCTCCCTCAGGTCTTCCAGAAGGACTGTCGTCCTCCTTTTCTTCTGGCATCGATCACTTTCTTGTTTTGGACTAAACCTATTTTTGCCATGGTTTTGGCTTTCTCACTGACATGGGAGCCCACTGAGGCTAGGAGCTCTGTGGGCTTCCCCTCAAGTACCCAGGACCCTCAGATGATGTCCCCGGAGAGGTCTGCTGAATGAATGAGTGAGGCCGTGACATAATCATGCCTTGGAGGGAATTAAGAGTTCAATCTCTCTCTCTCTTCTTCTTTACCAACCAAAACATTACGGAAGTTGCTCTTTCCACTGGAAAGAGAGTGGAACATGGAGTCCAGACTTCCACAGTGTTGGGTGGGGATGCGTGGCTCAATCTCTCTGTAAAATGGGTGTTGGCACTCAGTTATTCACTCAAGGCCATGGTTATTGAGTGCCTACACTGTGCCAGGCTCTGCAGATTCAATGGTAAACAGGACGGGCCTAGTCCTGAGCCTCACGGGCTTTTGGTCACAAGGATATGATTGACATTCATGCAGGCACCATTCCTATTGTGATAAGGCTCAAATGAAAAGCTCAGAGTCCAATGAGATTGTATAGAGGGGTGTCCCAACGTAAATCAGGGAATAGAGGTAGCTTTCTTTAGAAAGTGACATTTGACCTGAGACCTACGGATGAGTAGAAATAAACTAAGCAAATGGAGAGGTTATGGGTGGGTATGGGGTAAAGAAATTGTTTCAGGCAGGGGAAACAGCAAGTGCAAAGGCACTGTGGCAGGAGGGAACCTGGAGGAGGCAGTGTAGCTGGATCCCAAGGAGAAGGGGAGAAAGAGGTAGGAGATGAGCTGAATGGACAGGCAGGAGCTAGGTCATAATGCAGGGCCTAGTGGGCGAAGTGAAGTTGGAAAGTGGGCTCATTCACTTACTAAATAATTACTGGACACCTTCCATTAGCCAGGGCTGTGCTATAGCACCGAACAAGACAGACAAGGCCCTTGTTCCCACAGAGCTTGCAGTCTGGGGGCAGATGATAACATCAAGCAGAGGAGGAATGCGAACCTTCATAGAGGCCCTACTATGTGCCAAGAACTAGGCTGAGGACTTCCCATGCACTATCTCGTTTGATCCTTACCACCACTCTATGAAGTAGGATACTCACTTTATTGACGAGGAAACAGGCTTAGCAAGGTTGAACAATTTATTCATCTATTATACAAGGAGTCTTGAGGACTTATTGCAGTCCATTTAAAAAGGCCTATTTTGAGCACTTTTACTCAATGCTGATATGTGTGGGATAAATTGGTATAGTCCCTGTAGGGGGCATCTATCCAAATTATAAACACACCTACCATTGAATCAGCAAGTCCATTTATTATACAGGTATCCAAAATGGTGTGTCCACAAAGTCATTCACTGAAGTATTGTTACAGGCTGGTGACAAGCTAATTGCCCACCACCTAGGGGCTTGGTGAAGTAGATTATGGTACATCGATGCAATGGAACACTGGGATGCCACAAAAAAGAACAGGAGTGCTCTCTATGCACTGATATAAAGCAACCTCCAGAAATGCTGTTATGTGAAAAAAAAGCAAAACACAGAACTGTGTATAATTAAGCTATGATTTGTTTCAGAATGGTAAAGGACAGAATAAAGATAAGCAGTGGGGGGCAGGGGAGAAATGAAGAAGGAAGGGAGGAAGGGAGGGAGGGGAAACTTGTGTACCTAAGTGAAGGAGAACCTTGGAGAACGAGATAGGAAAGACATATGTGTTGCCTTTGTACCTTTGAATTTTGAATACTGTGAATGTATTAACTATTCAATAAATAAACACAATGACGTTTGTTTAAAGGACTTTCAGATTCCATGGAGGAGAAAGTGACGTTGGAATAGAGAAGACATCCCAGGATTGTTGAATTGAAGGTGTCTCTGTGATTCCCTTGTTTTACAAATGAGGAAACTGAGGCCCAGAGAGGCGACGTGACTTGCTTAAGGTCACCTAAGCAGGTAATGGCAGAATGAGGACTGGCTGTCACCTGAATTGTAGACTGTGCCCTTTCACATCACAGCTGGTTCAGGATCACTAAGCATCTATGTGCCAAAATCTGCTAAGTGCTGAGGACACAGTGGTGAACAATGTAGGCAAGACTGCTGCCTCCACAGATCTTGTACTCTAGACAAGAAACAAAACATACGTATTATAACATCATGTAGTGATAAATGCTGTGGATGAAAAATAAGGCAGGTGAGGCGACAGAGCATAGGGGAGAAATGATGAGGAAAACCCCTCTGAAGAGGCAACATTTTAGAGAAGAGAGAGATGGAGCCTTGTGAACACCTGGGGGAGCAGAAGGAACAAAAGCTGGGTGAGAGGGAGAAGGCTGGCATGTTAAAGGAGTGTGGCTGGAACAGAATGTGTGAGGGCAAGACCGAAGGATGAGAGGTTGGAGAGGAGAGCAGGAGAGAGAGTGTAGGCAGGGCTGAGGAGTCAGGCTCAAAGTGGATAGGAAGTAATCAGAAGATTCTGAGCAGAATGGGATCTGATCAGATACCTCTTTTTTTTTTTCTTTTTTTTTTGCGATACGCGGGCCTTTCACTGTTGTGGCCTCTCGCCTTGTGGAGCACAGGCTCCGGATGCGCAGGCTCAGTGGCCACGGCTCACAGGCCTAGCCGCTCCGCAGCATGTGGGATCTTCCCAGACCGGTGCACGAACCCGTGTCCCCTGCGTCGGCAGGCGGACTCTCAACCACTGCGCCACCAGGGAAGCCCCAGATTTCTCTTCCAAAAAAGCCCCTCTGGCTAATGGTGGAGACTGAACAATAGGAGGGGAAGAAAGGTTGCAGGGCGCCCAGTGAAGAGGCTGGAGCAGTCCAGTTGTCCAGGAGAGTAGCGACAAAGCTATGGTCTGGGGCGGGGTGCTGGGGAGCAGAGGTCAGTCTTCCCAGCTGCACAACGAGGGGTTTGATGAGATGGTCCCTTAGGGCCTTTCCAGCTCTGGCATTTTGTAATTTGCTTGAATTACCTCAGCACACACCAACTAGGTGCGTCCAAGCCCCTGTTTTTCTTTCCTCACAATCTCCTGGATGCTGAGTCTGGACAGAGCCCAGTGATCTGAAGCTCAGAGTGGAGACTCCTGCCCACCCCCACTTCTGTCCCCACTTCCCAGGGACAGATGGGTGGGCAGCAGGAGACAGCTGTGCCTTGATGCCTGCAGGGCCCCGGGGGAAGGATTTATCTGAGCGTTCATAACCTCTCTCCGCCTTGCAGGTCTTGAGTTAAAAGCCCCAAATACCACAGCCCCAAGGGGCAAGGGTTGGAGGGTGCCAGGAAAGGGGCAAGACAAGACACTTTTCTGCTTCTGTCTCCAGCTGCCCACAGTGGGGCAGAGACCCGGGCTGCTGAGAACTCCAGCCTGGAAGCAGAAGGCCGTTAGAGCCGAGGCTGAAACCTGGTGGCCCTCAGGCCACATCTGACCCACTGACCTATTTATTTGGCCTGAAAAGTATTTGAGAGAAAATGGAGCCAAGGTTTAAAAATCAAGAGATTTTACAATAAAATCTGGATTTCTGGCTTCTCTTGAGTAATTGGAAAATCTGACCATACTGACTGCCTATTCCCATAGGACAACACTCAGCAGTAGCCGAGTAGCAGCTGTCCCCATTATTATTTCAATTTATTAATAGGTAAATACATTCACATGATTCAAAAAATTATAAATAGGCATATTATAAAGTCTCCCTCCCAACCTGTTTCCCTTCTGCCCAGTGCTCCCCAGTAATCTCATTTCCTTATGTAGACTTCCAAAGTTTCTTTATGCATATGCAAACAAATACACATATAGATTATTAGTCCCACTTCTCACCTGTTCTGTCCCTTGCTTCTCCATACGGCTGCCTCTCTGTATTAGGAGACAGAGTGCTTCGTCACCTCCTTTACTGCTACATGCCATTCCGTTGTCAGGAAGCCCATGATTTATGTAGCCAGTCCCCTACTGATGGGCATGTGGGTCGTTCCCAATTTTTCTTGTTATAAACAATGCAGTGTCAATTATCTTGTGTACAGTTTGCACAGGACTAAAGGAATTAGTCCTGTGTATTAGAAACTGGTCCAAGCAGAGGGAAACTGGTCCTGTGTATCAGAAACTGGTCCAAGCAGAAGCTGTGGTAGGCATGGATTAAGCTCTTAGCTAATTGAGGAAATGTGATGAAGGCTGTTCCCAAGAGTGATTCCCAACAAAGCCCAGAGGCCATATCCTTGGGCACTAAGGAAAAGCTCCCAGATTTGCTTCTGCTACTTGCTAGATATACTTCTTTCTGGACCTCAGTGTCCCTGTTTGTAAAATGAAAGAAGAGCTCAGGGAACTAGATGAGATGTCAAAGGACCTACCCACTTCTGACCAGCTGTGGTTCACCTTCTGCCTCCACATCAGCCAGACCCAGCCTCATCTTAGCCCTTGAATGAGCCTGGCTCAGTCCCACTGCAGAGCCTTTGCCCAAGTTATTCTGCCCCCGGCCCCGGTGGAACACCACCCCTGTACTTCCTCTTTGGTCTTAGTCTGAATCCCTGATCTCTGATCTCAGACCACTCAGAACACACTGGTCCAAACTTGCTCAGGGCAGAGTCCCCTCTACAGCACCAGTGACAAGTGGGTCCCTCCCACCTGACCCACTCAGGCACCCCATCAGTTCCTTCCTCAGTGTCACTCCTCCAGTTGCCTGAACTAGAGCTCTCGAATGCCAACTCTGCTACTTCCTAACTAATGGTCTCGGGTAAATGACAGCACCTCCCTGAGTCCCAGTTTCCTCACCCCCCCAAAAAAAGGCTAGTTTGAGGATAACGTGGTATTATCAGTAAATTTCTTAGCACAGCTCCTGACACACAGAAGGGCTTCATAGTTACACAAGTCGCTGCCCTTTTCCGAATAAGTTACTTTGTTTATAAAATGAGGAGAATAGCAGAACCTATTTCATAGGGCTGATCACTTGTTCATTCATTCAGTGATTTTTATAGAATATCTATTGAGTGCCAGGCACAGCACTGGGCACTCGGCGATTTGTCAGTGAAGAAAATGGATGAATTGTCCCGACTCTCATGGAGCTCCCAGACAATTCCAAACAGGCAAATGTAAAAGATAAATTGCCAGTGTATCGATGTTAAGAAGGAAAAGACTAAAGTGTCATGGAAGCTCATAATAGGGGAGGGTCAGGGAGATTTCTCTGAGGGATAGGGAGCAGGGCACAGCTGGGTAGGAGATCCAATAGGGCTTTCTGAGGGAGGCATCACCCCAGCTAATGATTAGCATTAATTTTCACCACAACCCTAGGAGGAAGGCACTGGCTATCCCCCAAGCCCACCATTTTACTTTCTTTTCTGAAGCTAAGAGAAATTGAGTGACTTGCCTAAGGTCATAGAGCCAGGAAGGAGTGAGTAGGTTTTGAACCCAGGTTTCCTGGCTCTAGAGTCTCATACATAAAAGTGTGACTTCTACTGCCTGTTTGAACAGGCTGATCCTGGGATGTGGAGAGGCATGGGAGGTAGAGGGGCTGCTTCCGTTGGGTGGGGCCCGGGAGGTGAGAACCTAACTCTGTCAGGCCCTATCCATACACATGCAGAACTGGCCCAGGGCCATAAGGGGATCTGAGGTCAGATCTTCCCTCTGCTCAGGGCTCCATGCACTACATGAGTCTCCCTGCCTAGGGTTGTAGAGGAGAAAGAAAGGAAGAGACACTTCTCCTGCTTAATCACATTGGGATTTGGACTCCCCTCCTGCCCAACCCACAAAAACTCCCACCAGTCTACACATGCCTGCGGATAAAGACTGCCAGCTTTGTATCCAGCTTGGAAAACTCCCTTAATCCCTAACTCTTCGTCCTCCATTTTCAGCCTTGGACAACAGCTGGCACTCCAACTCCTGAGCATTGCTGGGACCAAAACAGTCCCTGGACATGAAAGGGATGTTGGGCTGAAGGACTGCAAATGGCTGCTCCTTCCTGATCCAGGGCAGCTGTCTCCCTTCATCTTCCCTTCCTTGCCACTCTGAAGCAGGGTGGTCCTCAAACCTCCCTTCCTCCCCTCTTCTCTCCTCCCTTTCTCACCTAATTCCCATCCTCCCTTTGGAAGGTAGAAAAGCTTACTCTGGAACCAGATGATGGGTTTGAATTTGACTCTAGCACTTACTATGTGATTCCAAACACATAAATAAACTTCTCTGTGACTCAGTTTCTTCATCTGTAAAATGGGAGGGAAACATAAACTACCTCACAAATTGTAAGGATAAAGAGTTAGTAAATGTACAGTGCTTAGAATGATTCTGAGCAAAGAGAAAGTGCTACATGAGTGCTTGTATCATAAATGCCCTGGTACATCCAATCTGAGCAAAGCAGGGTGAAGTGGGGTGGTGAACTAGGGATATCCAGGACATATGAGGGACCCTACCCCTCTCATGGATTACTGTTATCACTCTCTCTCTCTCTCTGGTCTCTCCATCTCCACACTGCTTCCCTGTAAGCACTTCTCTCCTCTGGCTGCAGGGTCTTTTTTCCAAATCCTGATTTGATCACATTACTTCCCTGATCAAATTCTGAGTGTTTCCCCATTGCTTCGGGCTCTTTAGGATAGCATCCCTTGGAACTCTCCAGCCCCAGCTTTCCTAGCTTTCCACCTCCTTGGATCTGTGATCCAGACTTCCTTGAAAACATGCCCTCCAGTCTCAGGCCTCCAGGCCTTTGCACTTGCTCTTTCCTCCACTTGGTGTTTCCTCTCATCCCTTTCCCTCCGATGTTGCCCCCTTCCCAGCCTCTGTTCGACTAGGGCTGTGGCCTGATGAAGCCCCCTCCCTGAGGGAGGGGAAGGGGAGAGTGGGAAGAGACAGCAACTCTCAGAGCTGCAGTTTACTCAGCCTAAATAAGAAAAACACAATAAGGAAAGAGACCTCTCAAGATCAAAGAAAGGGATGGAAACTAGGAAGTGGGGTGTTAGCATGGAGTGATGGACTACTGGGGTGCCTGCCTAAGAAGCCCCTTACTTTCAAGTCCCTGGTCCCCTACTCTCCTCAGACCCAGACCACTGAAGGCAAACAGAGGAGATAAATGGAAGAGGAGAGGATGGAGAGAGGGATGGTGAAGAAAAGAGGAAAGAAGGAAGTGGAGTGAGGTGGGGGGCTTGGAGGCAGAAAGCATGTGGCTGGAGCCCCACGCCTCTGAGGAAGGAAGAGGAGGGTGACCTGGGATGCTCTCCCCTCCCCTCCCCCTCTCCATTCCCTGGAGGGCTGCCCGCATCCGGTCACAGCCCAGGAGGGGTGGGGGAAGGGCGGGGGCGGGGTCGGCGCCGAGGGGAATGAATAATTGAAGTGTAGGGGAGGAGAAAGAAGAAGAGGAGGAAGAGGAGGAGGCGGGAGCCGCCCGCACAGGGTCCTTCCCACTCCGCACCCCACCCCCCTCCGCCGCCCGGAAGTCGCTCCCCGCCTCCTGCTCCAGGGGCCGCGCTACGAGCTGCGGGACTGCTGCTGGGTGCTGTGCGCGCTGCTCGTGTTCTTCTCCGACGGCGCCACGGACCTGTGGCTGGCGGCCTCCTACTACCTGCAGGGTCACCGCACCTACTTCGGCCTCACGTTGCTGTTTGTGATCCTGCCCTCGCTTGTCGTACAACTGCTCAGCTTCCGCTGGTTCGTCTACGACTACACGGAGACCGCTGGGTCCCCGGGACCCGCAATCAGCACCAAGGACAGCGGCACCGGCGGACCGGTCATCAGCACCAAGGACAGCGCCGTCACCTTCCGTACCAAAGAAGGCAGCCCCGATCTGGGCCCCCGACCTGAGCCCTCCTCGGCCAGCGCCTACCGCCGCCGCTGCCGCCGCCTCTGCGTCTGGCTACTGCAGACCCTCGTCCACCTCCTGCAGCTCGGCCAGGTCTGGAGGTAGGAGAAGCTCAGGTGGAGAGAACTGAGTTGGAGGAATGGGAGGTGGTAAGGGGCTGCCTGCCGCCCCAGCCTTTCTCTGACCCTCCACGCCCGCTCCTGTCCTGACCTCCGCCCCGCCCCACCCTATTGCAGCTCTGATTCCTCCTCTGCCAGCTCCTCCCTGACCTCTGCCCTCTAACTCTGATCAACCTCTCTACCATCCTCTATGATCTGGCTATTGAGGGAAGAGGGAATGGGGCAAGAAGAAAGAGAAAGAGATCCTCAGGGGTGTGTGAATGAGGAGGGCCCAGAGCCGATGGAGATGAATGTGAAGGTTGGAACAGGGCCCCAGGGCTCCATCCAGCCCTGTCCCACTCCTCTCCGCCTGAGTGCTGAGCCTGAGCCTGGGCTTAGGAAAGATCTCAGAAGTCCCTCTCTGCTCTCAAAGATTCTCAGTTCGGAATTGCAGTCCATTCCCAACCTCCCAGGAGAAACAGAATTCGAGGCAGCTAAATGAATATCTTGCCAAACTTTTTGGACTTTTAGGAAAGGTTGTGGTGGACCTAGCTGAGAAGGTGTCTAGCTCCTCTGCCTCCTAGGACTTCCCCAGTGTCTCTGCAGCGCCCCCCCCCCCCCCCCCCCCCCCCCCACCCCACGAAAAAAAAAAGCCATGGGGATATGGGATCTTGAATCTGAGATTAGATAGCCACTATCGGTCCTTTCATCTCAGGACAGTAAGACAAAACTGAAGCTTTGTACAAGCCGCCCAATTCTAGGCTTCTTCCTCTGCCAGGACTCTGGCTGCTGAGCTGAGTTAACTGGAGACGAGGAATTCTGAACCTAGGGTTCCCCTTGAGTCTGTATTGCCCTAGTAGCTTAGGCTCTACTGTGCACTGACAGAATGAGCTTGTCTGCTATTTGATCTTACACAAACCCCTCCTCCCTCCAAGCCTCAGTTTCCTCACCTGTGAAGAGAGGGCGATTCCCTACTCTTCTCATCTCATTGATTTACATTACATTTTCTTACCTCTTGGGATGGTCAGGTGAGAAAAGGTCTATGTAAAGGCCCTGCAGACTGTAACGTATTTTAGGAATGCAATAGATTATCATGATTATCACACCTGTGGGGAAAACATGGAAAAAGTCAAAGTCACTGTGGAGTAAAGGGTGATTATTGCTGTTGTTATATTTATTCTGCTACTTGTTAACACATTCTGCTTAACTCCGAAGATGCAGTTCTGAGCTGAGGGGTGGAAAGAGGACTCCCAGGGTTTATCCCAGCTGCTCACTTGCTGTGTCACCCTTGTTGTGTTGCCAAATCTCTCTCTGACTTGCTTTCCCCATATGTGCCTTGCCTAGATGATGTATATATTCCATTTAGCTTACCCTGGGGGAAAAGGTGGGAGGAGCTCTATCCACACAAGGTGGTGTTATTATTATTAGCTTGACACAAAAAATATTCATGTCTACATCCAGGAACTAATCTGCATTTATCATTCTGTGCCCGAGTGGACAGATGGTGAAAGATATTTTTAGATTCTGAAATGGTAACTTCCTATTCTTGGTAACCAAATCTTCATCCCCCTTTCCCTTCAGCCTAAAATGGGCCAGCTGCCCCTTGACTCACTGGCTACCTCAAAACCCCCTTCTCCCATTTTCAGAATCTACTTACAAGAAATGCATACTCCTTTCTTGAACATAAACTGAATTTCCCTCAAACAGAGCAAAAAATGACCATGGGGTGGAGGTGGGGGTCTCAGGGGAGTGGCTGCAGATGGCTGAGGGTCCATTGAACTCCATGGTTTCTTAGATAAAAGGGCTAGCGATCTCTACTCTACCCTATTCGTAAAATGAGGGGCTTGGGATGAGATGATTTTGCAGGGATGACAAATTAATGGCTCTTAGGTTGAACTTGGCCTAAAGAAGTGTTTTGTCTGGCTTGCATAGTATTTCAAAAATCCAAAATCCTAGCTCCTCTTGAAAAAAAAATGCATCTAGCAATATCAGGCCTGGAACAATTTAGACAGGGTATATGTGCTTCAGTTTGTCCGGTTCCATTCTCTTTGATCACATCTGGACTCTTTCACTTAGGCCTTAGGGGCATGAGAGCCCTAATTTACAGTTCTGTAACAATTGTTTCATTAAGCATTCACTTTGTGCCAGACTACTGACTGCCTTTTTACCTGCTTCATCTCCTGTATCCCTCCTAATAATCCTGCAATGTGGTTGTATTATCATTCCTGCTTAACAGATGAGGGAATGGAGGCTCAGAAAAGGGACTTCCTTGCCCAAGGTCACATGGCTAGGGAGCAAAAGCACTGGGACTCAAGACTCTCTGCCTTCAAAGCCCAAGTTCAATTTATCTCCCCTGCAATTCTGCCACTAAAGTGTCCTCCAAGCTCAAAGAATTATGAGTCTGAGATACCAAGATTCCAGGATGATAGAAAGTCAGGGCTTCTGCTGGACTGAGATAAGAATGGGAAAGGAGGGGGAGGGAGTTGAACTATGTGGATAAGGATGGGGAGACTGTGTATATTGTCAGGAAAGTGCTGGATTGGGGGTAGGGCGGGATCAGGAGACTTCATCCAGGTTTGTAACTAGCTGGCTAGGTGACTTTGGGCAAGGCTCTTCCCACCTCTGGGCCTCAGTTTCCCTGCATGTAAAATGAGAATAATAGATTTGATGACCTTAAGAGCCTTCCCTTTTCTGGAAGTCTGACTCTGGGTCTATATCAGAGCTAAACCTCTGGGCCCCCGTCCCAAAAGCTTTGGATTCATAAATGGCTGAGAGTCTGGCTAAATGGAGAGAGATCCAGACAAGAAGCCACCAGAGTTGGTATTCCTAGAAACTAAGCAATGTGGTAAGCAAACATGAGGTTCCCACAAAGAACAGGTTCACTGTCCAGCGGGACTTGCTGCAGATGTTCTGAGGGCTGGAACCCAGGGTAATGAGGAAGGAGATGTGTGTGTGAGACCTGCATGATCAAAGCTGAGGGACTGGCCATTCACTCACATGCTGATCCCACGCCCCCAAATCTGAATAAATTAATTTGAATCATAAAGATATCTTTCAACTCCTTATGCTTGCACAATGTTGAATCAAAACCTTGAATACTTTGAGGAGCTAGTAACACAGACTGTGTCAGTACATGGGTGTCAGACAAGGGGACAGTATGGGACAAGCAGTGTCCTAGAGAAGCTGAAGCTACCACCTAGCTCCAGCTGATGGTGCCACAAGAAATCATGGACCAGGTGTTGTCAAGTCTTGATTTCTCAAGAGAAATGGGAAATTGGGATTTTTTTTTTTTTTTTTTTGGTGAATTCTGCCAGTATTCAACTACTAATTAAGGTTTTTAAAAATAGTGTCAACCACAGGAAACATATGGGGGCCCATCCTCTTTGTAACCTCTGGCCAGCTCCTTACAATTGATTCAGGTCCTTTCTTCTTCTGTTCCCAAACAAGCCTGCAAGATGCATGTTATTATTTTAATCACAAAATGGGGCTCTGAGGAGGGAGAGCAAGGGAAGGAATTCACAGACACTATGCACCCTCCATGTCCCAGCAGGCCCCATGTGAGGTGCTCTAGGCATGTGATCTTGTTTTGCCCCAAAACCTTCCCTCTGGTGACAGTTGATATACCCACTTATCAGACAAGAAAGTGAGGCTTGGAAAAGTCAAGTAACTTGCCGAAGGTCACCCACTGAGCAAGTGGGGGAGAGGTGGGGTGTCAACCCACCTTTGCCTAATTCCCAAGCCCAGGCTCTATCCCTGATACCACCACACTGGCTGCATTAGAGGATCCCAGAGCAATGGCCCGGTACAGAGACAGATTGATCCCTGAGAGAACACACAGATCCTCTGGTCAGACATGAAGCTGGCTGGGGGCTGGACACCAACCTGTGTTTTCATGCCTTCTGCCCAGCTCCCACCCCCATCCCTCTGAGCTGTTAAGCCACTCAGCGCTGTTAAGCCAATTAAAGTCCTAACCCTGTCCACTCTGACCCTGTGGGCAGGAGAGCAGTAAGCCATGAATCCTGCTTTCCCTAATCTTAAACTCACTGGGCCCCAGCTTTGCCCCGATAAGCGTGGTTTGTTAAGCCAGTTAGTGGAATTAATCTGCCATGGGATTCCTCCCAGGCTGTCAGGATCTGGGGACCCCAAAATGGGAGGGAGGGGAAGGAAAGAGGCAAACTGGACTTTGAAGGCCCTCCCTCTACCACGCTCTCTATGTCTAGGCCCCAGCACAGCTCCCTCTGCCTCCTCACAAGCCCTGCACTCCAGAGAAGTTCAGAAATGAATTAGTGACCTACCTGGTATGAAAGTCAGTCTCTGGGGCTCCTCTCTGGGAAGCTCTGTTCTTTGCGTGATGGTTAAGAACATGAACTCTGGATTCAAATGTCCTCAGTTCAAATCCTGACCATACCACTTTATATGTGTGATCCTGACAGGTCACATAATCTCTCTGTGCCTGAGTCTCATCCTTTATAAACTAGAGACCATACGGTATCACCTCTTGGTTTGTTTCAAGGTTTCAAGAGATAATATACCAAGGTTTTAGCAAAGGGCTGGCCATCGTTAAGTACTCAGAACCCCTGGCAATGGTTAGGACCATCAGCCTGGGCTTTGTTCCCTGTAGAAAGAGGTTTGTTCACTGAGCGGGTGGCCTGTGAGTGGGCAGGAGGGCAAGAGGGCCTTGAAGGACCCTGAAGCCATAGGGACACGGCAGCTGTGCATTTAATCTGTAGTCATTCATTCCACAAATATATGGAGCACCTGCGGTCTACCAGGCACTGTGCTAAGTGCTGGAAATACAGTGGTGAACAAGACAAAGTCCCGGCCCTCTTGGAGCTCAACAGTCTAGTGGGGGGCTTCCCTGGTGGCGCAGTGGTTGAGAGTCCACCTGCCGATGCAGGGGACACAGGTTCATGCCCCGGTCCGGGAAGATCCCACATGCTGCGGAGTGGCTGGGCCCGTGAGCCATGGCCACTGAGCCTGTGCGTCCGGAGCCTGTGCTCCGCCATGGGAGAGGCCACAACAGTGAGAGGCCCGCGTACCGCAAAAAAAAAAAGAAAAAAAGAGTCTAGCGGGGGAAACCAATAAACAAACAAAATAAAATATATATTACCTAATATAAAATATAATACATAATATAAAATATAATGGGTTAGATAGTGGTAAGAACTATGGAAAAAGTGAAAAGGAGGAGGGTGTGGCCCTTCAAGATAAGGTGGTCAGGGCAGCCTCTGTGAGGGGTGGGCATGTGGGCAGAGGGCTGAACAGGGTGCGGGCAAGCTGTGTGGATGTCTTGGGAAGGGCGTTCCAGGCACAGGGAAGGAGCAGAGCAGGGAGAAGGCCCTGTGTCAAAGCAGAGAGCTGGGGGGAGATTGTAGGAGACGATGGTGGACAGGGTGGCTGGGGGTGGATGACGCAGGGCCCCAAAGGCCGGGGGGGAGGATTGGGGCTTTCACTCTGCATGAAGTGGGGAGCCCAAGAGGATTTGAGCAGAATAGGAACAGGGTCTAGACTTATGCTTTACAATGCGCACCCTGGCTGCTGGATGAAAAATGGACTGGAGGGAAGCCAGGGTAAGCCTGGAGACCCACGAAGAGATCCACCCTCGATGATCCAGGTGAGAGAAGATGGGGGCTGGACCAGGGCAGTAGCAGAGGGGGCGGGGGTCTGTTTTAGGCATGGCAGGCAGGATAGCTTTCCTTCTTTGGTCAGTTTCCCCACTGGGGCCAGACAGTCAATGGTTAAGAGCTCATACTCTGGAATCAGCCTTACCCTGTGTCTGCCACTTTCTGTGATTTGGGGCAAATGGCATAACTTGTCTGTGCCTTAATTTTCTCATCTGCAAACTGGACATTCTTACTGATAGTATGTATCCCATGTGGCTTGGAGGAGTAGTAGATTAAAGAATGTATGTGTAGTGTTTAGCACAGTGCCTGGGACACAGGAAGTGCTCAATTCTCAGGAACCATCACTAGTTGTACAATAATAATACAAGTATGTAAGTAATACATAAAACAGGTCAGGAGTTGGATTCCATAGTGGTTTTCAAACTGTGTTTCACCTCTTACCATCATTTCAACCTTAGTATCTCAAAGTTTCTCTTTCTTGATATGATGGTCACGTGCCTAAGATTTTGTTTTGACAGTCCTACAGCTGAAACATGTTTACAACCCCCTGAACTCGGTGACTATCCACAAGGTCCCTCCCTGCTCTGACCTTGCAGGCTTGTTCCAGTCTAGCCTCACCACCCACCTCCTGGGAGACCCCTCTCTAGGACGCTCTCCACCCGGCCGCCCTCCTCTCCCTGCCCAGCTGGCAGCAACAGGCCATTAGAGCAGCTCCTAACAGACACAGCGGCGGCAGTTGGGCCCAGCGTCCCCTGTTTGATCTATAAAGACCACACAGGAGAAACGCTGGGGGAGGAGGGAGGGCTGCCAGGAAATGGCTTTGAACCCCTGGCAGCTGGGGCGAAGGTCCCCGGGGAGAAGAAGGAAGATGGGTTGGGATCTTCTCTGGCCTCTCCATGCACCACTCTGCCTTTGTTAGGGCCTCGGAATTCCTCCTCTGGGAAATCCTATCAGCCTCCGGTCTCCCCCCAGCCCACTCCTCCCCATATCCTGTCTCCACCTGCGGCCGGAACGGTA
>NW_020173068.1:4382699-4414933 GCF_003031525.2 Neophocaena asiaeorientalis asiaeorientalis
TTCTGAGACGCTTGCCCCGAACAAACTCAACATGCCACCCTCTGCCCCTCAGACTCCGCCTCCCATTTCCTCAGTCAGCCTAGCTGTTGTCATTTTCGTCTAAAATGTAAACTGCTGGGTTCTTTTGTCTGTTTGAAAAGGAGCTGTATGCTCTTGTTGAAACCTCAGGCAGCGCAGGAAAGGTGCAAAGAAGACTCCCCTTCACTTATTATCTCTGGGGGTACAGAGGTGGGGTTAGGGGAGATTTTCCTTTACTAATTAGGTATTTCTTATATCACTTGATGATTTTACTCTGATTTTTAATTAACCAAGAAATACATTTTACCTGCATACATTTTAAAAACATGTATACCTGCTTTCAAAGAGTCAGATACTACTAAAAATTATAGTCACCATTTATAGAGACAGATTAGGTCATTCCTCTTCAATCCTGTCAGGTAGGGAGTGTAATAATGAATAATAACAAGGACTGTGGAGCCCAAACTCTGACTCTGCCACTTAGGAGCTATGTGACTTTGGGCAAGTCACTTAACCTCTCTGGGCCTCAGTTTCCTCATCTGTGAAATGGGATAACACCCCTGTACAAATGGCCATTATGAAGGCTTATTGAATTAATATATGGAACATGGTTTGCACAGTATTCAACACATCATAAGTCCTCAAGTAGTGTTAGCTAGCATTATTGGCCCATGTTTCAGATGTGGAAGTTGACACACAGAGAGGTAACAGCCTCCTAATACATAAGTAGCAAAGCCAGTGTTTGAAGCCATGCAGTCAGGCTCCCAAGTCCACACGTGTAACTACCAAGAGATAATACCTTTTGCTAGTTAAGTGTATTCTTACAAAACAAACAATCATGTATTGCTTTGGGAAGAGGGAAAAAGTCAGAAAAGTATTTTTTAAATTTTATTTTAATATAAAGTACCCACTGTTGACATTCTGGGTTCTTCCTCTCCGACTTTCCCCCCATGCACAATTACTCATTCCTCCTCAGCCCCACAGTCCTGATCAGATTCTGTTGTGATCCTTGCCCACCTGGCTGGTTTTCCTACCAGATTAAAAGCACCTGGGGAGTTGAGGCCTTGTTCGTCTTTCTTTCTGTCCCCCACCATGACTGGCTCCGAGCTGACACTCTGTTGCTATTGGTGGCCTTGTACCCAGCGAGCTTTGGTGAGGTCCATAGTAGGGTCTTAGAACACAAATTCTGTTGAAGCAGGGTTTGCATCTGTGGCTGATGTGGGGGGCGCTAAGGCAGTGTGGGAGCCCCTTGCTGTGTGGACACAGCGCTGAGGTCTGCTTAGGCCTTCATCCGCAACCTTCCAAACCGTCAATGAACAAATGCAGGCTAAGGGCAATACATATGTATTTGTACAAGATGTAGTAGAAGCAACCCTGGGGCTGAGTTCCCAGGAGGATGCACATGTGTCTGGCAGGAGATGAAGTTCCTCGTATGCAGTAAGTGCTCAATAAACGTTCATGTGAACTGAATAGAATCTTTAAAATCAGAACCTTTTTCCCCCCACTGTTAGTAACGTAACTTTATTTAAATTTTTTATTTTATATTGGAGTATAGTTGATTAACAATGTTGTGTTAGTTTCAGGTGTACAGCAAAGTGATTCAGTTATACATATACATGTATCTATTCTTTTTCAAATTCTTTTCCCATTTAGGTTATTACAGAATACTGAGCAGAGTTCCCGGTGCTCTACAGTAGGTCCTTGTTGGTTATCTATTTTAAATATAGCAGTGTGTACCTGTCAAACCCAAACTCCCAATCTATCCCTGCTCCCACCCTTGCCCCCTTGCCCCCTGGTAACCGTAAGTCTGTTTCTAAGTCTGTGAGTCTGTTTCTGAAATCAGAATATTGAGCAAGACATTTCTCTGCCTGGGATTCGGTTATCCCATCTGTAAAGTCCAGATGGGGGCTTGGGAATCCTGAATGAGTTTTCCCAGGACTTGGACAAGACAGCAGAGTAGCTGAGAGCTTGGGGCACTGGTACAGCCCATGGCGCCATGGCTTCCTCACTGTGTGACCTTGGGCAAGTTGCTCCACCAGCTGGAGCTCTAGTTGCATTGTGAAACGGGGTGATAGTATTCACCCCTTAAGGTTCTTGTAAAGATGTCTTGAGATAATGTAAATGAATAGGGTCTTCACATATTACATGCTCAGAAAATATTTACTACCAATTATTATTGGCCCAAGTAGTAGCCCATCCTACTTGCTTGATAACAAGATAGGGGGTGGGAGAAAGACATCAAGGGTCCTAAACGCTCACTACCCCTCACCCACAGATCCCCCCTTCGAGGAAGGAGACTTATTCTGTGACTCCAGAGACAGTGTGAGGATAGGTGACAACCCAAAGTTAAAGGGAGGCAGAAGCTGTGTGATAAGAAGAAAGATCTCCCTGGGTTGCCCCGAGGGTGTGAACTCCACATCACCGGACATGCATGCAGACAAAAGTGACTGACTTTGGCAGGGAAGCGGTAGCAGAGCCTCCTGCCTTCAGTTTGGAGGATAAACCAGTCATCTCTAAAGCCCCTCACAGTCTTAAGAGTCTGCGGATCTAACCTGGGTGCTTTGTGATGCTTATCTGCTGGACCACAGGTTGCAGATCAGTGGTCCAAGGGCAAATCCAGCCTGAGGATGCGTTCGTTTGTCCCACACAGTATTTTTTTCCCCTACTATTTAATGAAACTTTTTATTATGGAAAAAATTTCAATATATAAAAGCAGAGGGAACAGGATAATGATTGCTCCGTGTACCACCATCCTGCTCCAAGAATGATCATCTCCTGGCCAGCCTTGTTTTATTTAGGCCAGCACCATCTGAAAGAACTTTCTGCAGTGATGGAAATATATATGTGTATAGGAAATGCACTGTCCAATACAGTAGCTACTAGCCACACATGACTATTGAGCATTGGAAATGTATAACTGAGCAACTGAATTTTAAATTTTATTTAATTTTAACTAATTTAAATTTAAAGAACCATATGTGGCTAGTGTAGGACACGTAGGTGTTGGAGAGTATAGGTCTGGACCCCACCCCATTTCTTGCCCTTCCATGTTATTTTGAAGCAAGTCTCAGATGTCATATCAATGCATCCATAAATATTTCGGTACATCTCTAAAAAGACAGACTTTTAGAAAATATAACTGAAGTATGTAATACGGTTATCAAACCTAAAAAAAGAATAATAATTTCTTTTAAATTCATATGGTATTTTTTTTTTTTTTTTTAAATTTAAGAAGCCCCATATGGTATTTTTAAAATTAGTTGCCAACATTTCCAAATTGACGTTTTTGGGTTTTGTTTTGTTTTGTTTTTTGCATAAATATCCTAATTTCCAGCTCTTTTTCCTTTTTTTTTTTTTTTTTTTTTTTTTTTTGGGCAAGGCGGACTCTCAACCACTGCGCCACCAGGGAAGCCCTCCAGCTCTTCTTGAAAAATTGAAATTCCAGCCATACTGGGTTCACGTTCTCCCATGGCAGCAATCAGCTGGAGCTGAGGGACAGCTACCTTTCTAGACACGCCTCTTTCATTCCCCAGAGTCCCTCATAATATCAGCTCAGCTCCTCTACCATCTAGGATCTCATAGATCAGAGACAAAGAGAAGTGGTGCTTTCTCCCTGCCTCGATCTTCAAGTACCTTCAGATGCCACCAGGAGACCAGGATCTAACTCCTTCTCCCTCAAAGGCTCATGCCATCCCAATGTCGCACAGGGATATCAGGAAAAGAGGAAAGGGGGGATCAAAGAGCCTTGGGCTAGAGTATGGAGTCCTGGCTTTGAGTCTCTTCTCTGCACCCATTTCACAGATGCGGCAAGTGAAGCCCAGAGAGGGAAGGAGATCTGGCTGCACTCATACAGTGAAGAACATAAGAGGCAGGAACATGGTCCCAAACGCTTTGCTGGAGAGGAGCTGCCTGCTTCCCTGTTGGGCAAAGAGAGGCGCACTGTCTGGGAGCTGACTGAAGTGGGCGGGTTGGGAGAGGGTCTCAGCTTTACAGCCAGAGCCTAAAATTAGTGGCAGGGAGATGTTTGGCCTTAGCCCAGCAAAAAAAAGTGCTATGACTCTGGAGGGGGCTGCTGAGGAGGAAGGAGACAGCCCAGCTCCCAGCACCATATGAAATGGGAGCCAAACGTGTAAAATCGCATCCTTTACTGACATTTATGACTCATTAGGCTGCCAATTCCAGGAAGGTCCCATTTTGCATCCTTGCAGGAGTGCTCAGCATTGAGGAGTGGACAGATGGGGAGGGGGCCTCGAGGCCGTTCCCCCCAGGAGCTTCCTTGGCCACATTTCAGGTGAGGAATCTGTATAATTGGAGGCCCAATGTTTTGCAGGGAACTCACAGACTGCATCTAGGTCCTCAGCTTGATCCATGCCTGTGGTGAAATGAAGGAGTCCACCATTCCTAAGCTGAGATGAAATTCCAATGCTTCTGGCTACTGACCTTGGGCAAGTCACTTCTCCAAATGCCTGCTAAATGTCTCTGGGGTCCATCCCTTCTGTCTGGGCCCTCCTCACCTCTCACCTGGTAACTGGTCTCCCAACCTCCACCCTTGCCTCCGTCCAATCTGTTCCTTACAGCCAGGGTACTCCCTCTAAAATGCAGAAGTGCTATCCAACACAATCTTCACTCTTCAGATAAAGACCAAATGCTTCACCATGGTCCCCCTCATCCCTTGCTTTCTCACCTCCTTTTCTGGAGCTATAGCCATTCTGACCACTTACTGTTCCCGCCTAACTCAGGACTTCCTCTGCCAGAAACTCCCTTCCCTCCCTTCACCTGGTTAACTCCTGTGCCTGCTTCAGATCATGCCTCAGTAGCCACCTCCTTCAGAAAGCCTTCCCTGACTGCCACGCCCTTCCCAAGCTGGGTGCTTCTCCCATAGAATTGCCTTCCTAAGCACTGGAGCACAGAAGCCTGTTGGAACATGTCTGCAGCCCACAGAATGGCTGTCGTTTCAAGTCTACAGGACGATTTCACTAATGTCCAGGTTCCCCGCTAGACAGTGCCAGATGGACTGGGTCTGTCTTGCTCACCATCGTGTCCACCAGCATTTTAGCACAGCTCCTGGCACACAGTAGGTACTCAAAAATGCTGGGTGGGGCTTCCCTGGTGGCGCAGTGGTTGAGAGTCTTCCTGCCGATGTGGGGGACACGGGTTCGTGCCCCGGTCCGGGAGGATCCCACATGCCGCGGAGTGGCTGGGCCCGTGAGCCATGGCCGCTGAGCCTGCGCGTCCAGAGCTTGTGCTCCGCGACGGGAGGGGCCGCAACAGTGAGAGGCCCCCGTACCGCGAAAAAAAAAAAAAAAACTGCTGGGTGAATAAACGTCAAGTGAACCTCCTCTTTTCTGAGACTCAGTTTCCTCATCTGGAAAGTGGGGGTCATGCCCACGAAACCTCACAGGGCTGCAGTGAGGATTTTAGCAAAGTACCCACAGAAGGTCTTTGATGAGTGGCAGTTATTTTCTGAAGGAGGGCGAAGACCCCAAATAAGGCCCTGCCCTGTGAACTTGTCCTGAAGGGACTTCTCTGACCCTCTGTCTCCTGAGGATGGATTCAGTGAGCACCAGGGAAAGTCAGGCAAGGAGTAGGTCTCAGCCCCGCTAGAAACTAAACTGGAAACTACAAGACCTCCTCTCCCTGCTGGAGCCTCTGAGTCTGTCAGCTTCTTAAAACCTTGTATTGGTTGAATACCCTGCACTGGGCTGGGCATTTTATACAAATCACCACTTTCTGATTTTATAGCTATCCCATAAGGTGGGCATTGAGCTGATGGGTTCAGAGAGGGAAGCAACTTGCCTAAAACTATACAGACGGTAAATGATGGCGTCAGGATCTGAACCTGGGTCTCCCTGACTCTCAAGGCTGATTCTTTCCCTCTGTACTTGACAGCCTTCTGTACTTCTGTACTTGACAACTATTGTCACCCCTTCCCCAGTTTTCTCTAAACCCACGTAATTCCAAGCAAAGCTTTTAGGTCCAGCCCTGTCCGACATGGGTACTCCCGGGCAGCCCTCTGAATACCGTCCAGGCAACTGAAGCACCTTCTCTGATGCAGGGGCCCGTGGAGAGCCAAGTCTGAGTCCTAGGTCTGGCAGTAACTTGCTGTGTGACTTTGTACAAGTGCCAGTCCCCTTCTGGGTCTCAGTTTCCTCATCTGTAAAATAGGGATAATAATAGTACCCACCTCAAAGGTTTGCTGTAGCGAATGTACAGTATGTGTGGAAAGGCTTAGCACGGCCTATCATACAGTTGGTGCTCAGTAAGCGTGAGCTATTCTCATTCTTTTTGCCTGCACACTATCCCCCTACAGACTTACGGAGCAGTTGTGGGCCCGGTTGGTACAGCGTTCCTGCTGCTTTCCATCAGCCCAGGCTGGTCACCCTCCAGAGCCTGCAAGCCTGGCCCACAATGGAGACAAGAGAGCTGGCCGTGGTGCCGTTTCTGGATGGGGTGGGAGCGGGGGAGCCGCTGGAAGCTGCTGTGTTTTTGGCCCAGAGCTGTGAGGGGGAGTGGAGAGGGACGAGAACACACACTCGGAAACGCTGAGATCGACAGATGGAAGAGCCGAGGATGTGAGAGACGCAGACAGACAGAGAGAGCCCCAGAGTCGGGAGACGGGGAGCAGGCAGGGGAGGGCGGCCGGAAAACTGGCAGAGTCACGCGAGCCACGAGCTGAGCAACAGACCAGCAGATGGACCAAGCCGCCAAGAGACTGAAAGACGGACAGACCAACAGGCAGTATCCAGGAGACAGCCAGAAAGACAGACAGAAAAGCAGACCTGGAATCCGAGGGGACAGACAGGCTATCCTGACATCCAAGGGACAGACAGACTGACGTTCCTGGCCTCTAAGAGCAGACACACAGGCTGACTTGGAACTCCAGGGTCAAGCTAACAGATGGACATAGTATCTGAGAGACGATGTGACCTATAGTCCAAGGACAGACAGGAGGACTGACCCAGGGTCCCAGGGTGACCCTGACTGACTGACAGTAACGGAGGAACAGATAAATAAATAGGCTGACCCTGCATTCAAGGGACAGACACAACAACAAGCTGATCTGAGCCAGAGACAGAGACAGACAATGACCGAGGATCTGAGGACACACAAAAGACGGGTCCAGGGCTTCCCTGGTGGCGCAGTTGTTGAGAGTCTGCCTGCCGATGCAGGGGACACGGGTTCGTGCCCCGGTCCAGGAAGATCCCACATGCCACGGAGTGGCTAGGCCCGTGAGCCATGGCCACTGAGCCTGCGTGTCCGGAGCCTGTGCTCTGCAACGGGAGAGGCCACAACAGTGAGAGGCCCACACACCGCAAAAAAAATAAATAAATAAATAAATAAAAAAGACGGGTCCAGGATGACCTTCTGCACGGAGACTGAGGCCAAGGCCAGCAACCCTGACTGGTACCAGAGACTGAGGGCAACCCAGAAACAGAGGACAGGAGAGAGACAGGGTGACCCAGAAACTTTCTGGCTTCTTAGGGATGTGGGATCCCCTCATCCTTCTCTCTTCTGCCTGTTAGAAAGGAACCCTCAACGCTGGGAAGTCCCTGGGCCTGGGGAGAAGGGAATGAGCTCTGTTCATCTCCTGCCCAGCTGCCTGCTCGCAGGGCCGGGGGATCCAGAGGAGACAGCCTTTCGGATCCTTGAGTGGAGGGATTTCACACGCTCACTGCTGGCTTCTCTCTTCTCTAGGCTTCGTCATTTTGCTCCCCACCCCATCCTCAACGATACACGCTTCCCACTTCAATTTCCAATTTCCTCCCAGACAGGCTTCTTCTCCGAGCCAAAGATTGGGAGTCAGCAAGTTAGATCCAGAACAGACTTCTGAGCACCTCTGTTTTCTCACCGGTAAAATGGGGGCGGTAGAGCTGTCTGTTAGGTTCTGGCTCACACTGGCCTCAGGCAATTTAAGGCTGGAGGGTGTCAGAGGTAGGGAGGCCCAACCAGGCTGTGGAGCATCAGGGGAAGCTTCCTGGAGGAGGAAGGACAGATGTTCTGGCTCTATGCAAACTCAGGCAGAGAAGCCCCAGGGCCTCCAAGGTCAGGAGGGAGACACGTGCAAACACTCACGCACAAATAGTCAACAAATATTTATCGAGTGCCTACTACACGTACTGATGCTGGGGACACAGTGGTGACCAAGAAAGGTGAGGTCCTGACCCTCAGCAAACCGCAGTGGTAAAACAGAAAATAGATGTGTAAATTAATAAATAAGATTGTTTCATAGTCTATGTTAAGAAGAAAATAAGACAGAGCGAGATGAGAGAGAGTGATTTAGCGAGAGTGGGGGGGCTGACATAGGATGAGTGGCCTGGGGGCGCCTCTCTGAGAAGGTGACGTGGGAGCTGAGGAATCAGCCACAGGAGGATCTGGGGAAGGGGGTGTTTCAGGAAGAGCAAGTAGCAAGTGCAAAGGTCCAGAGTCAGACACAAGTTTGGCTGGCTTCCAGAAACCTCCAGGGCACGAATGAAGCAGTGGTTTGCGACGAGTTGAGAGAAACAGAAAGGGCCAGATGGTTTAGGGCCTGTAAGCCAAGGGGAGATGCTTGGCTTTTAATCCAAGTGGGATGGGAGGCCCTTCGAAGATTTTGAGACAGGGGATAACGTGATCTGACATGATTAGTTTTTAAAATATCCCACTGGTTGCCATGTGGAGAATGGCCTATGGTCGTGGGGCACGGGAGTGGATGCAGGACCGAGAAAGCAGAAGATGATGATGGCCTGGACCAGGGTGGTGTCAGTGAATGGACAGACTGGGGATGTGTTTCGGAGGAGAGTAGAGGCACTACCCCTGAAGTTGGATTCCTTTCCCTGAGATGAGGTGTTCTCTGTAGGTGGCATCGGTCCCATTTGTGGTGAAAATCAACGTCTTCCAACTTCCTTTCAAGTAGAGTGGAATCAGGGGGGCTTCCTGGAGGAGGTTTCACGGGCACCTGCTAGTACGTCAACTTTCAATTAAAAGAGAGAGGCTGCTTGATGATCAGAAGGAGCCAGAGGCCTCCACCTAGCATATGCTCACCCTCTCTATGTGCACATCCCTCTACAGTTTACAAATGCCCACAACAAGGGGGAAAATGAGGCTCAGAGAGGCAGAGAGATTACCCAAGGCCACACAGCATCCAGGGCACTGGCAAACCCACAAGCCCAGCATATTGCCATCTTGTCTCCTGATCCTCACCCCAGCGGCTGTGATGTAGGCAGGAGGGCAAGTGCTGTGCTCCTTTCTAGAGAAGGTAAAACTGAGGCCCAGGGAAATTAGGTTGTATGTCCTGGGCAGAGCTGTTTTAAGACTTTTGTGGGCCCCACATCTGTCAAGTATATTAAAATGCAGCCATATCAAACATCGAATGTAAATTATATATACCCAGATACAAGCCAAATTGCAGTCGACTGGCTGATATCATGCCCTGTTTTGCAGACATTTAATTAAACATTTATTCATTTTGATTCTGCAGTTTTTCCCTGTGTTTTAGAGCCAATTTTTTTTCCAGGTTTCAAACGTTTTGCTAGGCCCATGAAAACCTCACAGGCCCTTGGCAACGAGCATTTACCACCGGCTGGAAAGGACAGCCACGATTTTTGGACCTGTTGCCAAAAGGGGCAAGGGGCAAAATGAGGCTGAACCGAGGCCCCTTCACCCTCAGACTGCAGCATGGTCTCTCCACCCTCCCTGCTGACCCCATGTTCTTGGGTCTCAGAAGCCTTCTTTCTTCCCCTCCCCCTTCCTTGCTCTGGCCCAACAGCGCCCTCGGCTGGGTAAGCCCTTTGTCTGCTGTTAGCTGGGGTGTGGGGTGTGGGGTGTTGGGAGCTGGCACAGGAGGGGACAGGAGTGGGTTGGGGAGTTGGGCAAGCAGCCTGTCAGGTGGTGATGGATGCTGGCCGGGCTGGGGCCTTTCTCATGCTGACCCAGGCCGGGAAACAGATGGTCTTCCAGCCTGAGGGAAACTTCCAGGGTGTTGCCCTCCCCCAGCTCCCCAGGCCCCTTCACACTGGACCAGCTGGTCTCTCCTTCCTGTTCAAAGCCAGAGCCACAGGACTGGGAAAGGGAATGGGAAGGGGGAGATGGAGGCTGGGACAGGTGGTCTGCGTTTTGGGCCCTGAGAAGCTCTGGGGGCCAGCCTGGTCTCTCCCCAAGTCGCCCCCACTTCTGGCATCTCCAGCTCTGCGCTCGACTCCTCCTCTGTGCCCTGCCTTAACTCAGCCCTGTCATTTCAGGCCTGAACCAAACTGGGGACTCACCTGGCCTTCCTCCAAGGCAGCCAGCAGAGTGAGCTTTCTAAGCCACCGAGCTGATCACATCACCCCTGATTCTGGGATAGAATTCAGATTTAGAATAAAATATGAACTGTTCAGTCCAAAATTTGATGCCCTTCACAATTCTAGTCTTCTAATGCTTCTCCCTAGGACAACCCTCCCCACCAGGCCTGGCAAAACACTGGCAGTTCCCCTGAAAAGCCACGTTCTCTCACGCCTCTACACCTTTGCCTTAGTTGGGCTTCCACCTAAAATGCCTTTCTGCTTCCCGTGTGCCTTCAAATGCCTACCCATGCTTTAAAACGGAGATCAAATGTTTCTTCCTCCAGGAAGTCTTCCCTGGAAGACTCCAGGAAGTCTTCCCCAGCCAAAGTTACTGATCCTTCTCTGGGTTCCACAGCATCTTAGAGCATCTATTTCAGCTCTTAGCTTGTCTGTTCTCCCGTGGGACTGTGAGGTACTTAAGGTCACAGGGCCTGGAACATAGCAAGTGGTCAAGATATGCTTGCTATGTGAATGAATGATTCTAGCTGCAGACATCCTTATTTGGGGGGTAGGCAGGGGCCTAGAGAATAGAAGTCACAGGGAGACAAATTTCTGCTCCTCAGGAGAAACACAGTTTGGCCCTGGAGCTGCTCGGAAGCCAAAGGCTCTGCCTCAGGAGGTAGCGTCTCCCTGTTCTGAGAAGTGTGTGAGCAGAGGGGTAAATGCACGGGGCTGGGAACTGCTGAAGGGATTCCAGCACTGGACAGGAGAGTTTGCATCTTGAGTCAGCTTCTGAGGGAATAGCCCTCCTCCCCATCCTGGGTGCCAATCCCGTACCGTTTCACACTGAGGGTGTGTCTACACCACCGATTGGTCCTCAGAAGACCCAGAGATGGGAAGGAGAGGCCTAAATGGGATGTTTCTGGCCATGTTTTGGGGGGAAAGTTTGGGTCCCAGAGCATTAGCTCTGAAAGGATCTCCAAAGTCTCCAAGCCCATCCCTCTTGTTGGCAGATAGACAAGCTGAGGCCCAGAGAGGGCCACACCATTGCTAAGACCAGGATACTCATTTGGGAAAACTCTGGGAATTAGCTGAGCACAAATTCCAGGGAGCACTGTGGTTCCTCCCTTGGGCTGGTCACACACAGCTGAATACGGAACATCCTGGAAATGCCAGCACTTCACATCAGGGAATAGACCCCCAGATCCCTGGTTCCCTGATTGTGGATTCAGGCAATAGGGTCATTGAATCTAGTGGGATTTTCTCCCCCAGTTTTGGGGGATATGACTCCTAGAGGAGCCCTCTCTGGTTTTATGAAAAGGGCTTGCCTGTCCTGTGTATCAGAGAATTTGGGGGTTGGGGCTGTTGTACCTGCAACAGCCAGGAGTGGAGCTGCTGGGCAAGGAACCAGGGCAGAGATCTGTGTGGACAGGTCCTTTGTCACCCTAATGGGCACTGCACTTTATAGTTGCAAAGTACCTCATCCATTTAATCCTCACAACCACTTTAGATGGGATCAACTAGGGCTCAGAGAGGGTCTTGTTCAAAATCACACACAAATTAGAAGCAAAGTCAGGAATTGAACTCAGGACTTCCAGATCCCTTCCATACCT
The DNA here is from genome assembly GCF_003031525.2 of Neophocaena asiaeorientalis asiaeorientalis. Taxonomy (NCBI): domain Eukaryota; kingdom Metazoa; phylum Chordata; class Mammalia; order Artiodactyla; family Phocoenidae; genus Neophocaena; species Neophocaena asiaeorientalis. The sequence continues at coordinate 4,394,572 of NW_020173068.1, forward strand.
CCTACGGGGCTACCAGAGTTCCATTCAGTTAAACAAACTTGGAATCATGCACTCAGTCATGCAGCCAATAGGATTGGCACCTACCGTGTGCTAAGAACTGAGGGTATAGCAGTCAGTTATGACCTAGTCATACTCATGGAGTTCACAGCCTGGGGGAGATGGATGCATAACCAGACAGTTACAACCCACTGTGACGAGTGCTGGGTTAGAGGGAAGCCGGGGAGAGGCCCCTACCTCAGGTGGCGGGTGATCAGTAGAGGCTACCCAGAAGAAGTCATATCTAAAAGCTGAGCCTTGGATGAAAAGCAAGAGTTATCCAGGTTTGGGGCTGGGGTGGGGTTGGCGGACAGGACAAGGTGTTCCAGGCAGAGGGAACAGAAAGTGCAAAAGCTTAGCAGTGAGGGCGAGCAAATCTGTGACGTGTACAAAGCAGCTGGAGCTGTGAAGTTTGTTGGGAGAAGTGGCACCAGAGGAAGCAGCTAAGTCGCAAATGCCAGGGGGTCTCTGAGCAGCTTCCCTAAGTGGAGAACTGGGCACTCAGACGTGGGGTTGGGGAAAAGGCCAGGAAGCTGGCAACAGAACTGGGGGCTGGCACCAGGATTGTCCCTGAAGGAACCTGTGTATGGGCAAGTCTTTATGGCTTACAGTGAGAGGCAGTGTCGCCTATTGGTTAGAGTGTGGGTCTGAGACCAGCCCATCTGGGTTTGAATCCTGGTTCCACTGCTTCCTAGCTGTGTGACCTTGGACAAATGACATACCTCTCTGAGCTTCAGTTTTCTCATCTATAAAATGGGGATAATAATAGGGTTATTGCAAGCTCCAGGTAAGGTGTCCAGAATCCTGCAAAGAAAGCAGGCCCTAACTTGCCATAGCAATAATGATCCTTATAATGCTGTATTAAAGGCTTAATTTGTGCCAGTGCTTTAAGCTAGTGAGCCCATTGGGAGCAGCCCAACAACAGCCCCGTGAGGTGATCCTTTCAATGAGGCCGTTTCACAGCTGAGGAAACAAGCGCAGTAAGTGACTTGCCCAGGGCAACACCGCGCCCTGGCCCTCTGCACTTGCTGGGTGGCGAGGGTCTGGTTGGGAGGGGGCGAGGGGCATGAGCGCGCGCAACAGCCTGAGCACCACGTCCTCCCGCAGGTACCTGCGCGCCATGTACCTAGGGCTGCAGAGCCGCTGGCGCGGGGAGCGGCTGCGGCGCCACTTCTACTGGAGGATGCTGTTCGAGAGCGCCGACGTGAGCATGCTACGCCTGCTGGAGACCTTCCTGCGCAGCGCGCCGCAGCTCGTGCTGCAGCTCAGCCTCCTGGTGCACCGCGGCGGCGCGCCGGACCTGCTGCCCGGTGAGCCCCGCCCCTCCGCCTGCCCGCCCCGGGCGCCCCTGCCCCCAGGGCTCACTCTTCTGCAGTATTCTGATTCTCAGGCTCCCTGCGCACTACCCCCTCCCACCCTCCTCCCTTCCCCATTGCCAGGGCAGACCAGACCTCACTTCTGCCAAGTCCAAAGAGGCCCTTGACCCCATCACCACACCTCAGACCCTCAGGGAAGTCCCCTGCCCCTGCTTTCCCCAGACTGTGCCAATCCCAGCCTGCATCTCCTGGGGACCCCTCTGCCTCACAGACTCTCTGAATCACCACCAGTTTCCAGAGAGCCCTTCCGTCCACCCCTCACTGCTCTTCAGCCCCTTGTGGACTCCTCCCAGGCTTTGTCCTGGTCCCCATGAGCTCACCCCGCCCACCCACCTTGCCGCTTCTCGAACCCTAACAGACCAGGCCAACCCCTTCAGTGTCAGAGAAAAGCCACGTTCCTAGTCTCCCTGGGGCTCCCGGTGCCCCTCCCCGCCCGACACTGCCCGACACACCCTCAGTGTTTCAGAAGACTCTATCACCATCTCTCAGGTTCCCTGGGCATCCCTCGCCCAGGGTCCTGGGCCCCAGTAGAAACTTCCCACCGGGATTTTCCTCCCATGCCCTCAGCTGTGCTCAGCTTGGATATTCCTTTCCACGCCCCAGCCTCATCCTGGTGGCCTGTAGCTTCTAACAGTCCCTTCTGGCTCCTCCATTCCCTAATCATGACCCCCCTCTTCACCTCCTTTTTCACTCCCAGAGTCCTGGACCCTATTTTCCCAGCCTCCCACCAAGACCCCTGAACCCCAACAGCCCCATACTAGAGACCCCAACCTGACCCTTAGGGAGACCAAAATCACCCACTTCCCCTCTCCCTTTATGCTCCCACCCCTATAGAAGTACCCAACCCTGTCCACTCTCACCCCTGCCTCAGTGTTCTTGAAGACCACCCACCCAGACCCCCTCCACACCCCTCTTGATTTGTAGACCCTTCCCTCACACCTCCTCAGAACCCAGCTCCTGACCCAGACCCCTCCCCCTTTCCTCAGACCGCAACCCAGACCCATCCCTAACCCAGCCCACCCTGCCCCCACCCTGTCTCCGCAGCCCTCTCCACCTCCGCCTCACTCGTGTCCCTGGCCTGGACCCTGGCCTCCTACCAGAAGGTGCTGCGGGACTCACGGGACGACAAGCGGCCGCTGTCCTACAAGGGCGCCGTGGCCCAGGTGCTGTGGCACCTGTTTGCCATCGCGGCCCGCAGTCTGGCCTTCGCGCTCTTCGCCAGCGTCTACAAGCTCTACTTTGGCATTTTCATTGTGGCCCACTGGTGCGTCATGACCTTCTGGGTCATCCAGGGCGAGACGGACTTCTGCATGTCCAAGTGGGAAGAGATCATCTACAACATGGTGGTGGGCATCATCTACATCTTCTGCTGGTTCAATGTCAAGGGGGGCCGCAGCCGCCGCCGCATGACCCTCTACTACTGCATCGTCCTGCTCGAGAATGCCGTGCTCACCGGCTTCTGGTACTCCAGCCGCAACTTCTCCACTGACTTCCACTCACTCATTCTGGTCTGCGTCGTGGCCTCCAGCTTCGCACTGGGCATATTCTTCATGTGTGTCTACTACTGCCTCCTGCACCCTAACGGGCCCCTGCTGGGTCCCCAGATGCCTGGCTGCATCTGCCCTGAGGCCCCGGGGCCCTGTGGCCCACCGGCCGATGCTGTCACAAGTCCCCCGAGGTCCCTGCCCAGGACTACAGGCGCTGAGCGGGATGGGGCCTCCGTGGGAGGTGAGCGTGCGGGGACCCCCACACCACCTGTCTTCCAGGTGCGACCTGGCTTGCCTCCCACGCCTGTGCCCCGCACCTTGCGGACAGAGGGGCCTGTCATTCGGATTGACCTGCCTCGTAAGAAGTACCCTGCCTGGGACGCTCATTTTATCGACCGCCGGCTCCGGAAGACCATTCTGGCGCTGGAATACTCCTCGCCTACGACACCCCGCTTGCAGTACCGGAGCATCGGGATCCCCCAGGAGCTGCTGGAGTATGAGACCTCGGTGTAGGTCACAGTCTCCCTGCAAAAAGGGATGAACTTTGGCCGATCCCACATCGAGCACAGTGTTGACCCCAAAATTTCAGGGCCACCAGGCTGAGGGGGAGTGGATCTGTTGGTCCAAGGGTAGAGTGGTGCCCACCATTGGGTTATTTCATGGGAGCGGACAGCCTTGTGGAGGCCCCAGGCCTTGGCCCTGTTTTCAGCCCTGTGGCCCACTTCCTAAACTCCCCTGAACCGGGGCCCAGGGAACCAACTGGTGCTACGCTCCTCGTGAGCTGCCCCACTTTCATGGAGGCCTCCATATCACGGCTGGTGCTGAGGACCCCACACCCTCTCCCCTGCCTGGAGTTGCCCACCTGTCAACTCTGGTGGGCCCGCCAGAGAAGGGGGTCCATGACCTAGGCCCTGTGCTCCTCAGGGGGCGTGGGGGTGGGCTGCCTCTGGGAAGGATGGAGGAGGCCACGGAAGATGTGGGGTGAGGCGGGAGCATCTGGTGAACGAGGTTGGTACAGCTCCTGTGGGTTGAGGTCTGGAGCCTGGGCAAGAGGGGAGTTAAAGGAGGGAGTTGGGGTGGGGTGGGAAGTTGGGGTGAGGGGCTGACAGGGCTGGAGGTGGACAGGAGGGAGGACGCTGAGACATTGGAGAGGTACAGGCTGGCAGAAGCATGAAGGGGTGGCAGATTTGGGGGAGGGCAACCTCGGTCCGGACCATAGAGAATGTTCCTCAGGAGACAACCTTTGTTGTGGGCTCTTTTATGGATGAGGCTCCAGACACCTCAGGTGAAATGTTTCAAGGAGCCATTCTTTGTTCTAGGTGAGCATCTAGAACATTTCTTCTAGATGAAGGTCTTGACCACAATAGATGAACTGCCTAGGAAGATACTCTGTCTGGGTTTGACTGTGGATGAGGTTCCGGCACGTTTAGCAGGGAGACTGTTCTAGAGAGACATTCTTTGTTCTGGATTGAGTTCCAGGACATACAGCTGATAAAACATTCTCGGGAGTCACTGTGACCTGGATTCTGTTATAACGAGGTGCAGACGCTGGCACCCTGCTGCTCTGCTGTGGGGGATTCTAGCTCCTGCCATGGTGGTGGGAAGAAGGCATCAGAACCCTGAGTGAGTGCAATATTCTAGGAAAGGGTACTCCACTTCTAGACTTCTAGGGTTTACAAGAGTTCTGTGCCCCTGTCCACTTCAGTCCACAGCCACCTTCCCGAGGAGAAACTGTCCTCAGAACTCCTGAGACATTTCAACTGCCAACTGGTTTCCAGCTGGAGAAAATTAGCTCTGGGGACATGACATGAATCTTGGCTCTTAGCCACCTTGCAGATGCAGCTCCCTGGGGCTGCAGCTGTAAAACTGACTTGTTTGGCCTCAGATCTGACAACCCTCCAGGACCCGTGGTTCATTCTCATGGTCCAAACATCCCAGGGCATCCTTGGGACCACTCACCCAGTGCCCTTTCTCTCCACCTGGGACAACAAGTCCTGGATAGCATGAGGGGTATGGGAGCTGAGAAGTAGGCAGTTCTGTGGGGTGAGGGGACAGAGCGCAGCTTGGAACCCCTCCCCACAAATTCCTCCCTCCCGCATGCCTACTAAGGTTCGTTCACTGCAAGAGCTCAGCAGGCGATATTAAGGACAGATGCAGACCTGGGCTGGGGTGAAGTGGACATGAGAATTAGAGGGGCAAACTATGCAAATTAGAGGGGCACTTAGCCCTTTCTGGTTCAGCCTCCCTTGGGTTACAGATAGGAACTGAGGCCCAGAGTGGCAGCGAGTCTCACAAGGTCCTAGATTCCTGGCTTTTCCATCAGAATGTGAAAGGTGATAGTGGCTTTGCTAAGGATGCTGGGAGAGGGCCACACTCAGGGTGCAGGGTGGCTCCAAAGGCAGAGAAGGCAGGACTGCACATACACACACACAAAAGCACACATCACCCCCGTGACACAAGTCACCTCACACACCCCCCCCCAGCACCACAGGTGACTGCAAAGACACCCACCCAGGCCGAAATGGTGTGTGCATCCCTCCTGTCAACTCACAGAGAGTTTTTCCTTCTTTCTTTCTTCTACTTCCCTGATCCCTAAGATGCCTCAGGAACCAGGCCTCAAGGTGGTGGGGGTAGGAGAAGCCCAAGGCTGACCCAGATTCCCTCTGGTGCGTTCCCCCATCCTCTTTATCCTCTGTCCATCTGTTTTCAGAGACCAAATTCCATGGCCCTTTGTGAGATGCGAGCATTGAGGATGTGGACCCAGATCCAACCGACCGTTTCTCCTGGGTTGACTGCCAGCAGTTTTCACTCTGGACTGTTTCACTTAAACTCTCCCCTGCCTACAACAGAGGTGTTATCAATCCGTCTTACAGAGGAGGAAACAGGCTCAGAGAGGGGACATGAGGGTCAGCCTTGGTGAGTTATTTTACTCCCAGTGCCCTAGAATGGCTGCTCCATTCCCCAGCATCCTTGAAAGAAAAGTTAAAAATCTCCTCCCTGGGAGTTGGGAGTCCTGACAGCTCCAGGAGCTGCCCAGAGAACCAGAGAGTAGGGACGAGCAGGCAAGTGCTGAGGCGTGGCTTGAGGCTCAGTTTTGGACTTTACTCCACCTCCACGCCACATCTTCTCAATCCCACAAAACCTTCCCTAAAGGCCTCTGCCTGCAAGGACACCTGAACACCAGAAACGGTCATAGTCAAAGGGCCCGAGGAGAGGGCTACAGGCACCTTCTGCGTCTCACCCTCTGGAAAGAGCTCAGCCCCTTAAGGACTGCCCCCTCCCTCCACACCTAGGAGCTCAGGACCCCATCCCTCCCAGGCCTGAGGTCCCTCTCTCTGCTGGCCTTTCCCTTACTTCATCTTGTCCCTGCTGGTCCCCTTGTTTCACTGGGATGGAGGCGTCAGAGTAGGGAAGGGGCACCATCTCATTCAAGCGGTTTTGTTTTCCTTTCTGTGACACAATCTACCTCAGCCAGTCTCTCTTCCCTGCCAGAACTGGACACCCTGGGTCCCTGCCTCCTACTGCCCATTCCCTGTCTTCCCCCCTAGCCTGGCTGCTCAGCCCTTCCCAGAATCCTTACAGCGTCCTTGCAGTGAGAGAAGGTTCACAGCCCAGAGGGGCCCTTAGTGTCTCTTAAGCCACCTACCCTCCACATCCACTATAAAGAAGAAATGGAGGCACAGAGAGGGCCAGGGACTTGCCCAAGATCACACAGGAAGTCGTGGCAGAGTTAAGCTTTTCCTGGGGATGAGAGGTAGTTGGGTCCATCTTCATTTTGCCAGGGAGAGAAGAGAACAGGATGCGCTAGGTACCAAATATGTCAGGCCCTGCCATGCTGTCAGTATCTCAACTCCTAGGAGACCATGTCCCCATTCCCAGGGCAGACTTCTGTCTCCCAGTTTTTTGGAGCTGATGCCCCAGGCTGCTGACTGCGCTCCCCAAACCTCTCCAGGCAGCACACACCCCTCGTCATACCCCCATGCACTGATGTTCCACGTGCCTTGTAACTATCACCTGGTTGGACAGCACAGACCTCTACCCCTCCCCAGCAGGGGGCTCCCCAACAAGGAAGCCTTTCTTGGTCCTCTCCTTTCATCTGCCTTATCCTCGTATCTCCCCCAAATCTGCCTTACCCCAAGCCAGTTCCCTGCTACACCTGTGTCCTGCAGAGGTGTGTCACCCATGAGAGTTGAAGAAAGCAGAGGGCAGGGAGGGCAAGGCCTGGTCCAGGTCTCAGGGTCAGGGCCAACAGGGCTAGGAGTATCCAGGGAGGGAAGGTCTTCCCTGGCAGCCCCAGTGCCCTCCTAAGGGCTAAAGTCCCACAGGTCCCTTGGAGATCACCTGGGCTGGGAATTCACTGAAACCTCAGGCAGTGGGGAGAAGGTATCTGAGTGCATGGGTTGCAAACTCAAATGCCTCCAGTTAATGAAAATAAGAGCAGTAGAGGTGCTAGAAAATAAAGTGGTGGGGACTCTGACAAACTGGAGAGTACGTGCCCTGCCTATAGCCACTAAAGTTCAAATCTTTGAAAAATCCAGTGCGGGCCAAACTAAACACTCATATTTGACCGTGGGCCACCAGTTTGAAACCTCTGGTTCAAAATGTTAATAAGGTTCTGGAAAACCTTGAAGAGTCTGGAAACTCCTTTGAGACTTTTCTAGTCCAACCCTAAACCCCCATGGCCTGGCCACCTGAGAACTGGCCCCACGCCCTCTCGACTGAAAAGGCCAGGGAGGTCTGGGCATCCACGCGGTCCCTGGCTTGGGAACCATCATCCGATAAGGGCTGCAGGCCCCTCCAGTGACTGACAGGGTCAGTGTAAGGACTGGGGTCTTCTCCAGTTTGGGGGCCCCCAGGTAGGGGGAACCTGCACTGGGTCGGGGGAGAGTTCGGGTACAGGCAGAGGACTGAAAGCCAGAACCCAACTGCCCCATCCTGTGCTGGGCCATGCCACCCTTTGGCACCCTGAGGATGGCTCCCTCCCAGTTATGGCCCACAGGGGGAGAAGCTATCAATTTCTGTACTTCCGTTCTTTGTAATGTCTCAGTGAAAGAGATGGAGTGAGTGCCAAGCCACATGGGCAGCAGTGGGGATGGGGTCTGCGGTCCCCCTTCCCAACCAGAGGGTCTTCTGAGACCCTGGGGCTGGGGAAAAAGACTCTCAAGTGCCGTTCTGGTTGGGGAGGGGCTAGGACATTCCCGGGGTTCTTGGCGAGGGGAGGAACAGCAGGAAATTGTGGAAGTGGGAGAGGAAGGCCTGATCTAGGAATGCCCTGGTTCCTGGAAGCAGAAAACTCCCCGGTATGTGTCTGTGTGGGGTGTGGACCTGGTGTGCCAGGCCTCCCTAGGCCTCCTCTACCCTTCCCTTCTCCCAGCAAGAAGGGGGCTGCCTTCTCCCTAGCAATCCTGGCCTTTATTCTATGCACAGTCATCCTTAAGGGCACCCCCAGGCCAGGCTGAAGGGGGGTGGGCCCTGGGGCACCTGCAGTAATCCCAGAGTGGAGGGTAGCTTGAGGCAAAGGGGGTGAGAAAGGCACTAGGTAGAAAAATGATATTCTTCCATCTCCCTCTCACCCAAATCCCAGACTCCAAACCAGGCCTGTCTCCATTTGTTTGGCTAAACAACCCCACTTGGAGGGACCCCATCTGAACAGCCCCCCAAACCCACTGTCTTTTGTGAACCAGTCATAAACTAGCTGGAAGGGACCTGAATGATTCCCAGATTCCCCCTTATTATTTTCACCCCTGAGGATCCTACAGTTTGGGAGATTTTTCTCCCAAACTAGCCTCACTTCTTGAAGGATAGTTAATTTTCCCACATTAAATTAACTCAAACTGAGCTTCTGATTGCAGAGAAATGCTTCTAAGGCCTTGAGTTAGCTTCTAGGGCTTAAAGGTGGGGGGAATATCTGTATTCTGTTGGCATTTAATACATAGTTCTCAAGAGCACCTGTGGGCCCCATTCTTGCCTCTGGGACCCCAAGTTAGGGATCAGTGGTTTAACCATCCGGCGTCTGTTGAATCATCCTTCCCCTTCTGAAGGGGAAGGCCCAGAAGGGGTGGCCAGCAGAAAGTCACACAGTGAGTTGGGAGGGTGGGATCAGAGCCCAGGCTCTTCGGGGTCCCACCAGAACACCCCCAGCCCTGATGCCCCCTCTTCCACTTTTTCTCCAACTCCAGGAACCACTAGCCATGCCCAAGGGGCTAATTTCCCTCCCTCAGCACAATTCCGGGTGATTCTCCCATCCAGATTCTTTCTTCCCTCCCTAGTCGACCCCCACCCCTGCCCAATTGTGTCTCCAATCCCGATCCCACCTCCTGGTATTTACTGCATCTGTGCCATCCTCAGTCCCGAGACCCCACTCACCCCTCTGCCCTTCCCCCAGGAGGGGGAGGGGACCCCAAGCTGGGACTTCTGTACTGAGACTCTTTTGTACGCCACAAACTTTTTGTATATTTTTAATTTTGCTGCAACATGAGATATTAAAAGTCATTTCAGTACGTGCTGTTTGCGTCTTACTGTTTTGGCTATTCTGCGCCAGAGACAGAAGATGAGGAAGGAGGGTGCGGGGAGAAAGGATACCCTCTGCCACAACCCCTGCGGCTCCTGTGGCTCCCTTAAGAGATACAGGCATTTGGCTGGAAGAGGACAGCAGCCTACAAAGCTCCCTGTTGATTGGACAGAACCTCAATCACTCAACCAGAATGATGGGTGGGGCCAAAAATTTAGGGATTTTCTCCAAACTCCTCGTTTTACAGGTAAGGGAAAAAAGGGACTGGGGACAGACTTTCTAGAGGTCAAAGAATGAGTCAGTGGCAAAGTCAGGACCTAGACCGAAGTTCCTGATGCCGCTAAAACAAATGTTTATTGAATAACTACTACGTGCCAGGCACTCTTCTAAGACACAGTGAATAAGAAAGATATAAAAGTCATGATCGCTGCCCTCCTGGAGCTTACATGCTAGAGGGCATTGCCCCTAAGAGATCTCCCTACCTCCAGGGTTTCCACCCTCTAAGCCAGTGGTTCTCAAACTTCAAAATGCATCAGAATTACCTGGGGTGGAGGGGGGTTACTTAAAATGCAGATTTCTGTCTCCATAACTGGAGGGGGGGGGTAATAGAGCATGCCTGGGAATATGAATTTTAAAGGCTCTCCAGAGGATCTAGTACAAGGGGGTCTAAGAACCTCACTTTGAGGACCATTGCTTTAATGCCTCCTCCCCCAAATGTGACCATGACATTTCCTGGCTTTACAATCTCCCATGGCTTCCCAGGGCCTTCAGAATAAAGATTGTCAACTTTGCTGCTAGTCTCAAGGAACAGATATCTTAGTTAATGGTTTTAGTGCTTTTCGAAGTATGGGAAGATGCAAGAATCCAGGTGCATAAAACATTTCTCCTGAAAATATATAACTATCTGAAGGTCTGTTCTGCCAGTTTTCCCAGAGCACAGAGTGCCTCATTCCTGATCTCCCTTCAGGGTGTGTTAAAGGTCAGTGACTGCAGTGGCTAATGACTCAATTCTTGTAGAGCCAGATGGCTGGTGACATTCTTTAGTAGGCAAGATGCTGACTTTTCACAACCTGGACCCAAAATACCTCTTAATTCTCACCTCCAACATCACCCCACCTAGACCTCATAGCTTCTCCAAACCACCATCTTCCTGGTTGCCACCCAATGCCCTTTCTCTCCATTCTCTCATGCAGGTAGAGCCCCATTTCCTAGGAGCCCCCAGCCCAAGTGCTCAGGGAATGTAGCCCCTACCTGGCCTTAGGAGACAAGACAATAGTTCTCAAAGTGTGGTCCCCAGAGCAGCATCACCAGGAAATTTGTTAGAAATGCTGATTCTCAGAGCCCACCCCAGACCTACTGAATCAGCCATTGTGTGGGTGGGGAGCACCATGTTTTTATAAGCCTTCACGCGGATTCGGAGGCACACCCAAGTTTGAGAACCATTGGTCCAAGATAATTCCCCTGACTGAGGATTGGTGGGGGCAGGGCCATGTGACCCAATTCTGTGAGGCAGAGACTGCTATATGTCCCCCAGTATCTATGCCCCCCCTTTTTCTATAAAGGAATTATTAGGTGGGCACATGGCCACTCAGAATAGAAGACTATTTCCCAGCCTCCTTTGAAATTAGGCGTTTCCATGGAAACAAGTTCCGGCCAATGGGATATGAGCAGTAGAACTTTGTGCTGCTTCCAGGCCATCCCTTTAGAGGGAGGAGCTGTGCTCTCCTCTGGCTCAGTTTACCCTTCCTACTGGCTTGACTGCAGCTGTGTCGAGAGCCAACTTGAAGTTGAAAGCAAAACCCTAGCCTGGTGGAGCAGTGAGACAGGAAGCCCCTAGGTCCTGGACACATGGAGCTGCTGTACCTGCCCTGGACTTGCTTATGTGAACGAAGTGATCAACTTCTATCACGTTTAAGCCACTGTTATTTGGATCTTTGTTAGAGCTGAAATATATCCTGGCTAATACCTCTGACCCCTAGATCCCTAAGGGAAGTCTTTTGAAGAATCTCTGGGAAAGGTTTTCCTTCTCCATAAAAAGATACACAAGAAGGGGAAACCCTTGGCCTTATCAAGGGTTGATAGCATCAAAACCAGAATAATGATGAGTAGTATCAGGTCTGTATTGGTCCTACAACTGCTACAGCCCTCTTGCCAGCTGTGTTGGTTTGCTAGGGCTCCCATAACAAAATACCACAGACTGGGTGACTTAACAGAAATCTATTTTTTCACAGTTCCGGAGGCTAGAAGTCCAAGACCAAGGTGTCAGCAGGACTGGTTTCTTCTGAGGCTCTCTCCTTGGCTTGCCGATGGCAGCATTCTCACTGTGTCCTTACATGGTCTTTCCTCTGTGTGTGTGCGCCCCTGGAGTCTGTGTGTTCAAATTTCCTCTTCTTATAAGGACACCGATCAAGTTAGATTAGAACCCACACTATGGCCTCATTTTAACTTAATCACCTCTTTAAAGGTCTTCTTCTCTCCCCAACAGCCACATTCTGAGGTACTGGGTGTGCGGGCTTCAACATATAAATTTTGGGGGGTGGGGGGGACACAATTCAGCCTATAACACCAGCAAAGCAGAAGATGTAAGGAACTTGATGCCATTTTTGAGCTGCTCAATTAACCAGCCCTAAAATCACTTACCTTTGGGCTTTGTCTTGAGAGATAATAAATTTCCCTTATGTCTAAGTCACTTTTGATCGGATAGTCTATTCTTGGTAGCCAAAAGTGTCGCATCTCGTGCAATGAGCATTCACGCTGTTCCCTCTGCCTGGAGCGACCTTCCTGTCCATACGCCCTTCAAAGCCTGGCTTGAATGCCACAGACTTGGTGAATGGCTCCTGATTCTACCTTCCCCAAACAAGTCGCTTGCCTTGTATCAGAGTTCTTTGCCTGTGTGTCTTTCTCTCTCACCAGTTTAGGGGTCAGCGTATGCACTGTACAGCAGCCGTCACATTCCCCACCCAGCCACCATCCCATGGCAATCCCTTTTTCATCGGGAGTAGATCTGGTTTTTCTAATCAGCACTCCAGGGCAGCCCCTGCCAATCAACTGGAAGGTGGCTCAGAAGAGGTGAATCCTGTTTGCCACAACTGTGAAGTCTTGAGGGCATGGACTTTGTTTTACTCACCTCTTTTTTGATTCACAAGCAACTTTATTAATAAGCGTTACCACTGTATGCTTCTGATCCCATTTAATCCCTGCAGCAGCCTTCAGAGGCAAGCACCATCATTATCCTGCTTTTGACACACGAGACTCTGGGACTCCAAGAGAAACTACTGGTTCAAGGTCATACACATTTGAACCTAGGTCCACCTGTCTCCGCCCATTTCCACTGACGCGTACTAACCACTTGATCTGTTCATGGCCCTGGGGTGTGCACTGCAGGGAACACAGGGATAGTTTGCTCTTCCTAGTGGCATTCAGAACACTTCTTGTCCTGTTTGAGATTCCCAGCAGTTCGGTGATGTTTGGAGTTATTCCAGGAATAATGGACATCCCCATTTTACAGATAGGGAAACTGAGGCTCAGAGAGAAGAAAAGGCTTGCAAAAGTCAGTCATGGGGGACTTCCCTTGGAGGTCCAGTGGTTAAGACTTCACCTTCCAATGCAGTGGGTGCAGGTTCAATCCTTGGTCACAGAGCTAAAATCCCACATGCCTCGTGGCCAAAAAATCAAAAAAACATAAAACAGAAGCGATATTGTAACAAATTCAAAAAGACTTTTAAAATGGTCCATGTCAGGAAAATCTTTAAAAAAAAAAAAAAAAGTCAGTCTTGGAGGTGCCAAAGCAAGAGACCACCTTTCATTCCCTGCTGCCACTCTGAGGGTGGGAATTCAGGACCTGCTCAGGGGTTAACTGGGAGTTTGATGTCTGGGACAGTCAGGGATTGGGTAGCACATCCTGGCCTCTTCCTGTTGGCCCAGAGGGCTGAGGGAGATCTCACTTCCTGCTGTTGGGAGGTGACTGGCAGGATGTAGGGGAGCAGGTGGGGGTGGCTGTATGAGCTAGCACTAAGCAGCCTGGGCCATTTCCCCACCCCCAAAAGAGGGAGGGAGGGGAAGAGGGAAGGCTGGTGTCTGGGAGTCTCTGTCAGCTCTCACACCCAGAGGCAGTGGGGAGCTCTGACCCTCGCTCCCACCGGCACTAACCTGGAACACCCAGGCTTTTAGAAAAAACTCAAAACAATCCTATGCATTGGCCCCTGCACTTCATAATTTCCAACTGCCTTCTTATGCACGGCCTGATGTCTTTCCTGCCACGTCTCTGACTGCAGGACAGGGTTTGGGGGATTATTGTTCCCGTTGGAAAGATGAGGAAACTGAGGCCCAGGCAGCTTACAATAAGCAACCTCCCTGGATCATACAGCAAGTCAGTTCCGGGACTTAGGTCTCCAGAACCCAGGGGTCATGGCAAGGTAAGAAGGGGTCAGTCAGAACCTTTCCAGCTGTCCTGGGTGGGCCACACAGACGGCATAGGCCCTAGAGGAAAGGAACCAGGCTTCAGATCAGAGCCAGACCCAGCAGATATCCCAGGTCCTCCTCTCATTCACTGTGTCCCCTCCTTGGGTCAGCCTCTGCAACTGAGCCTGTTTTAAAAATCTGTATAACAATGGTACCCCAATATTGTGAAGAATAAGTGAGACGAAATATGTAAAGTGCTCAGTCCAGAACCACAAAGGGAACCTTGCCTCTCTAATATTATTCTCTCAAGAGACAGTAAAACAGCCCAGGACACACAGACACACAGGTAAATAGTTAATATTTATTGAGTACCTCACATGTGCCAAGAGCCTTTCTAAGTGCATTTAATTCTTACAAGGTCACAAGGCTGGTATTATGCCCATTTTACAGATGGGGAAATGGAGGCACAAGAGGTTACAGACCCAAGGTCATAACCCTAGTAAGTGACAAAGCCAGGATTCAAACTCAAACAGCCTGTCTCTAAAGCCCATGCATACCACCTCCCTTAATAGTAATGATTAATTTTTAAAATCATTACTTGCTCAGACACAATATTCCATAGTTTATGATGTATTTTCCTACCCACTTCCATTTATTTCTCACCACACCAGCCCAGAGAGGAAGGCAATGTTTACTCCTAATTTATAAAGGGGAGGGGGAAACTGAGGCTGTGAAAGGGGGAACTAACCTGTCTTACCAAGGTCACACAGCAAGGTCGGTGGCAGAAGAGGGGGTGGTATTTGGGACTTTCTGACTCCAAATTCAGGGGACCATTCCCAGCCTTACTCAACTCCCAAGCCCCCTAAATAGCAAGCCTGCTGGCTGGAGGCCTTGGGGGCTTTCTCCCCAGGCCAGTTGCTCTGGCTGGGCTTCCACTGTTCAGCTGGAGGGTCCAAAGGCCGCATCCTCCACCCACCCCACACCCCACCGCTCACTATCAGATGGGAGGGGCAGGAACTCTGGGACTGGTGGAGTTTCCGACCAGGCAGGAAAAAGAACAAAGGAACTGCATGGGGGGAGAAGGTGGAGGGGGGTGGCCAGGAGGGTGGCAGGAGTGGAGGGGACACTTCACCATGGAATATGAAGTCAAGAAAGGGAAAAAGGTAGGTGGGAGGTTGGAAGGGGTGCGGGGTAGAGCGATGTCCCCAGAGTCGGAGAAGTGGGAAGCCTGGGGGGAGGAGGGGGGTGATAGGCAGTGAGTGGCATCAGGAGAGCCTTTCTTCTTATTGGGAAAGACCTTCCTCCCCACCCTTGGGCAGCCGGACATTTGGACTCAAAATTCCCTAACCCGTCTCCCTGCTCTCAGTGGCCTGTGCCATCCCAGGAATGGACAGACGGACAGGCACCTTCCAGGAAAATCCAGCCAGTCAGATGAGTTTGGGAGATATTCTCAACCTGCTTCCCTGGTGTTCCTGGGGGTTCCCTCCTGCAGCTTCTCAGACCGAGGGACAGATAGACAGCCACCCAACAAACCCATTCCCCTGCTCCCTGCCTCCCCAGACAGAAGGACCTCAGCCAGGGCAATTCTGTGCTATGAGGCTGCCTATCCAGGCTCGAGACACCTGCCTGCTCCCCCCCGCTGGGTTCCAACTGAGCCTGCCCCCTCCCTATCTTTATACAGGGCCCAGTTCTGCCCCAAAGGCCTCAGCCTGGGGGTCATTCCCCCCACCCCTAGACCTTTACCCCTTCCTGACTCTCAGATATTTTCTAGTCTGGTTCTCTGGGCATCACACCTGTTTGTCTTTGTGGTCCAGGGAGCCTCTGGGATTCCAACTCCTACCTCCATCCCCACTGAGCCCTCTTCCCCCAGGAAACCTAGATCCAGCTGTTTGGAAAGACTCCCACATGAACTGTGAGGGCTCCGAAGGGAGACAAGACATAGGTGCTTGTCCTCTCTTGGTTCATTCCTTCTATAGATATTTATTTATTCAGCACCTATTATGTGCCAGGCACTGTGCCTGGTGCTGGTGATGATGCACTTGGTGAGCAACGTCAGACAAGGACCCTGCTCCCTCCCTGAAGCTCACATTCTAGTGAGGGAGACAACTATTAATTAAAAAAAAAAAACAATTAATGTAAAACTGTACAGAAGTCTCCGTACACAGTGCTGGGGGACAGAATATTAAAGGACCCAGCCCTAGACTGGTCAGTTTGAGCTGAGATCTGATGGGTGGAAGGAAAGAGGACAGGGAAGAGTGTTTCCAGCAGAGGAACAGCATGTGCAAAGCCCCATGGTAGGAAGGAATGTAGCAAGTAGGAAGAACTGAAAGATGGCCCTATAGCTGGAGGGCAGGAATTAGGGGCAGTGTGGGGTGAGATGAGGCTGGAGAAGTGGGCAGGGGTGGACCACTGAGGGCCACAGACAAAGCATTTACCTCCCCACTCCACTCACATATACACACATACTCCCATATACAGGATAAAGTCCTGGCTCCGTAGCCGGCATTCGAGCCCTCTATGACTTGTTCATCCCGTCATTCAGCCACAGCTACAACACACCTTCTCCAGGCTCGTGCTCGCCCTTGCAGCCCCCAGTGTTTTGCACATGCTGTGCCCTCTGCTTGGGATGCTCGTTCCCACACCGCTTGTTCTCATTTCTCAGAGCTTCCACGTACTTCATCCAGGCTCCACGATACTGATTTTAAAACTTGAGCTGGGCCTGCAGCAGAATCACCTGGAGCGCTTGTTAATACACAGATCGTTGGGTCTCATCCCAGGTTCTGATCCAATAGGTTTGGGATGGAGCGCAAGAGTGTAGATTTCTCTTCAGTTCACAGGCGATGCTGCTGCTACTGCTGGTGGAGACCCAAGAACCACGCACTGAGAACCACTGCTCTAGAGCAGTGCTCACACTTTCCTGGGAGTTTAAATTCTGTTGGGATGGGCTGGGGCCCTGAAATTTGCTCCTTTAACCTTGATCCAGGCCGTTTTTATGCAGGTGCCCACTGGATTAAACTTCAAGGTACCTGTTAACCATTTCTAATATTTAGGAAAGCACAGAAAATAGCTTAAATACCTATGCACCCACCACTCAGCCACACTGAATGTTAATATTTTTCTGTACTTGCCCCAGCCTGGGTGGGGGTTCCTTAAGCCTCAGCCTGGGCCTTCACAGGGCTTCTACTCTCACCTGTGTGTTTAGAATGGAAGGTTTGGAGCCAGACTGCCCAAGGTGAACTATTGGTTCTACCGCTACTAGCTGGTGACCTTATTAGCTAGCTCCCTCTCTGAGGCTGTTTCTCCACCTATAAAATGGGAATCATAGAGCTACCCCCTCTGCAGAGTTTTTGTAAGAATTAAATTAGGTAATGTAAGTAAAAGGCTGAACATGTAAGTGCTGAATATGATCAAGTCAGTGGCTGTTATTACTGTTCTTCCCCCCACGCCCCCGCCTCCCCCAGGGCTTCGTGTCCCCCATCCGGAGGCTGGTGTTCCCGAAGGCTGGGCGCCGGGCAGCCTTTCGAAGTAGTGTGAGCCGCCGGCCCCTGCATTCGATGCCCCTTTATCCCCCCGACTACCTCATCGACCCCCAGATTCTGCTGTGTGACTATCTGGAGAAAGAGGTCAAGGTACTTTCGGGATGAGCAGGAGGGGTGGGAAGAATCTTGAGATAAGGGGCTGGGGGGAAAGTTTTCCTCAGCCCTCTTAGGTTACCTGGCTGGATCTGAAAATTAAACTGAACAAAGATTAACAGGAGAAAAGCACACACATTTTATTAAATTTTCACATGGACATGAGAGCCTTCAGAAGAGAATGGAAGACCCTGAGAAGTGACCAGAGCAGGAAGCTTTTATACTTTTTGACAAAGAAACAATAAATCTGTGAAGAATGGACAAGGCAGAGGGGTTTGGAGGGGGTTGGTAAATGGTGAAAGAGGAACAAGGTTTGTTTATACAGACTTCTCGGCCCTCAATTCCCTGTCCCTGGTGATAAGGATGTCTCCCTTCCTACTGGTACCCTGAAAGGAGGGTACCCTTCACCAGGGAGATTTATCGCCTGCTTTCAGGGAAGATGGGTGAGGTGGGGGAAGTTAGAGTGACCTTCCTGCTTCTGCCGTTTTCTCATACTCCTTCAGTTTAAGATATTCAACGTGCCAAGATGCCATATTTTAGGGAGGCACGTTCTGGATCCCATCAGGAAAGACCTTACCTCTCCCCCACACCAACCCCTGACCACACAGGGGAGGCTCAGGGGAAAGAGGCCTGGGTTCAAGGCAGCCTTGCCCCTGAATTATGCTGGGGACCCTCAACAAGTGACCTCCACCTGTTCAGCCTCAGTGTTGCCATCTCAACATGGGGCTCAAAGCCTACCCCAAGGGGAGAGCAGATGGGAAGGTGCTCTGTGCACCAAAAAGCCGGACTGTCCTGTGAGATTTTACTGCAGTGATGTTGCTGCTACTTGGACAGTGTCCAGCTTAAAGGAAGCCAGTTCTGCAGGCCACATGGACTTAGGCCAACTCAGGGGCTTTACTTCTATTTTATGAACACCATGAAGGAGCAGTGGAGAATCCTCACTACCCAATAAAGACTGATATGGGGGTAGGAGTGTCAGATTTAGTAAAAACAGGCACCCAGTTAAGTTTGAATTTTGGTGGGGGCAGGGATAAATTAGAGTTTGGGATTAACAGATACACACTACTATATACAAAATAGATAAACAACAAGGACCTATTGTATAACACAGGGAACTATATTCAATATCTTATAATAACCTATAATGGAAAAGAATCTGAAAAAGAATATGTATTTGAATCACTTTGCTATATACCTGAAACTAACACTGTAAATCAATTATATTTCAACAAAAAAAATTTTTTTAATTTGAATTTCAGATAGGCGAAGAGTACTTTTTTAGTTTTGATATTAGTTGTTTATGTGAAAACCAAGTTTAACTGGCATCTTGTATTTTACCTGGCAGCCCTATATGAAGAGAAAAGCTAGCAAACAAATCCACTTAAAAAACTGGGAACTGAAATTTCATAGAGAATAAAAAGAAAAGAAATGGTATGATTGGTAGAATCACCTAGAAGAATAAAACTAAAAATATTTTAAAAAGTTAATTCTTATATTAAATAACATTTAAGTGTGATAACATTAAGTTATAACTAAGAATGAATGAAGAATTAATTTACTATTAATTTAATTTAGGGCATCAGTTTTCTGACAAAATTATACACTAATTGGATACAACATTCTTCCCTTTCCATTTGACTTCTGCAACAAGATCATGAAGAGGGCCAGTGACCTGCACAGTCAGTTGACACTGGTGCTTTGGGTGCGCAGAGCCACTCAGGCCAAGCAGGAAATTCAAGCTATTCTAATGACTTTTGTTTCTGCCATAGCTAAATAACTATGTGCTCATAAAATAAGCTTATTTTAGAAAAAATAAGCTAGCAGTGAGAGTATGGACTCTGGTGTGTGGAGTCCAGTTCTGCCCTTTTTAGCTCTATCATATTGGGCAGGTTGTTTGGCTTTGCTGTGCCTTAGTTTTCTCATCCTTAAAGCGATGACGAATGAGTGCATAAAACTCTCAGGACTATGCCTGGCTCCTACGATGGCTTTAATAAGTTATTATCAGGCTATTATTATTAATTCAGATATTTTTATCTCAGTCTACCCGCACTGTGTCAGTGAGGAGGTCAGGGTCCTCCAAGGCTTCAGGAAGAACTCTCTCTGCTCTTTTCCCACCACCCCCGCCCCCGCCCCATTTCCATCCAGTTCCTGGGCCACCTCACCTGGGTCACCTCCTCACTGAACCCCTCCAGCCGCGACGAGCTCCTGCAGCTGCTGGACACGGCCAGGGTGAGGCTCCAGGAGAGGGGAGGGCAGGGTCTGGTCCCCTACCTCTCCCACCCGAGGCCCCCGGGACTCAGGAGATCCGACCCACCCCGCAGCAGCTGAAGGAGCTGCCGCTGAAGACCACGGCGGAGCAGGACAGCATCCTGAGCCTGTCGGCCCGCTGCCTGCTGCTCACCTGGCGCGACAACGAGGAGCTCATCTTGCGTATCCCCACGCACGAGATCGCCGCTGCCTCCTACCTGCAGGACGACGCGCTGCACCTGCTGGTGCTTAAGACCGGTACGGCAGGCGGGGCCTGGCAGGGGCGGGGCGGGGGAGGTGAAGGAGTGGAGAAAGGGCCCAACACCTAGTCTTGGGCATGGGCGTGACCTGGGGCAGGGGCGGGGCCTAAGGCTGGATAATTGGGTGATGGAAAGACCTGACCAAACTACCCTGAGACTAGGGACAGGACATGGCTGTTTGCGAGAAGAGGAAGCCCAAGGTTGAGGCTTGAAGGAGGGGCGGCCTGACCCACCATCTTCGAAACGGTGGAGAAGCCAGAATCCTGAGGCCTGAAGTTAAAGGGCGTGATGAAGGGTAGCAAGGCTCTGAGGCTAGGAGGGAACCTGCGGCAGAGGCGAAGTCTCAACTAGTGGAGGGGCCATACACTGGGGAGGCGGAGCTTGCGGCTGGGGTATCTTGGTGGGAGATGTC
>NW_020173068.1:4415034-4497243 GCF_003031525.2 Neophocaena asiaeorientalis asiaeorientalis
AACCCGCTCGACCCGCAGGACCCCAGCCCCGACGCCTACTGCAACCTGGTCATCCTGGCTGTGGCCAACAGGGTGAGCCCGAGGGCATCCCGCGCCCCTGCGCCCTGCCTCCCCGGCGCGTCTTCACCCTCCCCACACACACACCAAGTTCCTGGAGTCTACCCCAGCCCCTTTTCTTTTCCCTCCTTCGGCCCTACTGCCCAGAACTTCAGAACTGTGTGCCCATTGACGCCAAAAGGCTTTTACTCCAGCCCCAGGACACCTCCCCCTTGCTGTCCCAACGGGATGAAAGCTCAAAATGGCCCAGACTTGATCCAACCCCTCATCCAGCCCTGCTCCTTCTCCAAAGTCGTCAATGTCCACACTACCACAGTAACAATAACGAGGACAGTAATCACCAGCACGAATTCAGTGCTGACCTGTGCCAGACAGGAAACCAGCATTGTCATTTCATTCTCACAGTAACCCCTAGAGGCAAATATTACCACCATTCCCATTCTGTAGAGAAGGAAACAGACCCAGAGGCTAAGCAACTTGTGCAAGATCACACAGGAAGCAGGTGGTGATTTCAGCATTGGGACCCAGAAGTTCAGAGCCTGTACTCTTGGTAACAATGGCCAGCACCCAAGGCAGAAGACTTCTGGCCATTCTTGGCCCCCCCCATCCTCCACATTCACCCTTGCTTTTATTCATTTGACCATGTTCATTGAGCGCCAGCTTGTGCTAGGCATTAGGCTAGGTGCCATGGATACAGAGATGAACAAAGACATATTTAGTGCCCTCCCTTAGGGAGCTCACCATCTAGCAGACACCTCCAAACCCTGAGCCTTGTAAGCTGTTTCTCTGGCCCAGGGCCCTGAACTCCCTCTATATATAAACCCCACATGGTGAACAAAACAGACACGGTGCCTCTCTAAGAGAGGTGGATAGTAACCAGTAAACTCGGGCTCTGGTGCTGACTTGAAACATTTTCTCACTTGGTGTGCAGCTCTGCACATGCTCCTGGTTTTCCTACCTCCCTGGCTGCTCCTTCGCAAGAGCTGGCGCCTCCTCTTCTCACCAGTCTCTTGAGGTTGGACTGTCCCAGGCTTAGTCCTTGATTCTCTTTCTCCTTTATCTACACTCATTTCTACGTGGCCTTCTCTAGTGAGAACTCCCCCAAATGTTACCTCCCACCAAATCTCCACGGCTGTGTCTCCACTCAGCCTCTCCGTTCAAAGGTCTAACGACCAGAGCTGAGCACCCAGTCTTCTCCCCAGGCCTGCTCCTCCCTTGCTCTCCCTGTCTTGATGAATGGCAGCTCTGTCCTTCCATTGCTGAGACCAAAACCCTGCAGCACTCCTTGACTCCTGTCTCTCACACAACCCATATCCACTCTGTCAACAAATCCTGTTGGCCCTATTTCTAAAATATAACCAAAGTGCATCTACTTCTCCCCACGCTCCATTGTCCCTGCCTCCCAGGTCCATGCTCCATCTTCCCTCATCTGGGTCATTCACTTACCCCTCACTGGTTTGGCCATTGCTCAGAATCTGTTCCCCCACACGGTCAGAGCAGTCCTGTTAACACGAAAGTCACATCGTGTCCCTGCTCAAAACCTTTCAGTGGCTCCCCAGTTCACTCAGAGTAAAATCTAATGTCCTTACAACTGTTTATAAGGCCATCTACCTTACAATGGTGGCCTAGCCACCATCCTCATTTCCTCTCTAGCCTCATCTCAAGACATCTGTGCATTCCGGATGGTGCACTGTGGTATCCCCGGCCCCCAGGACAGTGTCTGGCACATGATAGGTGCTCCATAAATATACTGAATAGATGGATTAGTGGGTACTATGTTACTATAACTTGTGATGGGGACCAAGTAGAAAAGCAGGTTGCAGTGATAATGAGGGACGAGATCCATTTTCCAGAGGGAAAGTGAGTTTGTGCCTTTTAAACTGAAACGTGTAAGAGAGAAGGAAGCAGCAGGGCAAAGAGTCAAGAAAGCAAATTCCAGGCAGAGGGAACAGTGTACCCTGTTTATCCCACTGGGCTGTGAGGGCTTTAGGCCTCATCGAATTCACCTCTGAGACTCCACAGACTGGCCCAGTGCTTGCCACACAGTGGGACTAAATAATAATTTGTGGAATGAGTAAATAAATAAGGGTTGTTTTCTAGGAGTAACTGAGCCTCTGGCCTCCAATCTGAGGCATCATGGTCCCAAGGAGGGTACAGGAGTTAGAGTCAAAAAACCTGGGTGCCAATATTAACCAAAGCCATGAGCCTGCTGTGTGAGCCTGGGCAAGTCACTTAACCACTCTAAGTCTCCATGTCTTTCATTATAAAATAAGGATGCCTTCTTCCCTGTCCATTTGATAGAGCTATTATAAGGGTCAATCCTGGTTTAATGATAATTTCACTCCCTCATCCCAAAATGCCTGTCCTGGGTTACATTTTAATTTACTCCCTGGACTGGCTTTTTTAGAAGCACAATATAAGAAGTGGCTTCATGAAGTTGGTCTCTTCATTAGTTGTTGTCTTTCCGTGTCTCTTGCTTAAAGACTTAAAGAGGTAAATCAAAGAGGCAAATTCCTCTTCATATTTGCGATCTCAAAAAAGTTGCACCCGAGAACTTAAATGCCTTCCTTCTATCAGGGACTGAAGTTTATGTGTTCATCCTGCTTCCATTTTTGCCTTGGGTGCCATGAAGCTCATATCTAAATATGGCATAGTAACTATGTAGAGCAGTAGTAACTCTGCTGGGCCTAACATTTTCATACAGTTAATTCTTCCTTTCCTCTTACGAGGCATTAGGAGACCTGGGCTCTAGTCCTGGCTAATCACTTTATATCTCTGGGCTTCAGCTTCCTACGTGTAAATTAAACTAAATTAGGGCTTATTTTAGATAAGCTTCAGGAGGCCCCATAATTGTCCCAGAAATTTGGGGTGCATGTGTGCATTTTTCAGGGCAGAAGAGTTACATTTGTCACTGGATTCTGTAAAGGCCGGTGAGTGGCTATTTCTATAAAGGCCACCCAGAGCATGGCCATATAATTTTGATGAAAAATGTCCTCAAAGTCAATTTAAAGGCTCCCATAGTTGTGTGTGTGCCCTCGTGCGCCTCCTCACACTGCGTTTTTAGGAAGCAGGGGCATCCTGGTCCCTGGAGAAGGCCTGAGCTCGGTTCTCCTCTCTGGGCCAGGATGCTGCAGAGGAGTCCTGCGCCCTCATCTGTCAGGTCTTCCAGATCATCTACGGGGACCAAAGCATCGAGTGCGTGGACCGGGCCGGCTACCACTACACGTCCACGCCCGAACGGCCGTGGCTCTGCAGCCGCAGTGAGTACTCCAACTCCTGGTGGCCCCTCCTGTGAAACGTCCTGAAAGGCCAGAGGAGGGGGGATGTCCCAGGACTGGGGCCAATGAAAGCCCTTAGGGGTCCTGACCTCTACAGCAATTACAGCATACCCCCGATATGTCGCTAAAATAAAATGTCAGATTTCATAATGACCTCAAACGTAGTTTCAGAACGAGACCCTCAGAGCTGAACTCTCTCTCCCTTTTGTTTTTTGGTGTCCCCACTTTGCCAAAACGTCAGTTTTCTGAGCCATCTAGTCCCACCAGGACTCTAGGTCAAAACGAAGATTTCCAGACTGGTCCTTGAATGCCATCAAGGGCTGGAATGAGAATGAGACCAAGAGAGGTATTCATTGATCACCACCTATGTGCACAGGGCCGATGTACCGAATCTTATTTAATCCTCATAACAACCTTGTCTGTCCTGTTTGCCGCTGCATCCCCTGTGCCTAACACAGGACCAGGGACGGATGCTCAAGGCGTATTTTCTGAATGGATGAAAGAATGCTCTGAGGCCTTATGAATACAATTTTTACAGATGAGGACATTAAGGCTCGGAGTAGTCAATAAATATCTCAGGGTCACACAGCTGGTAAATGGCAGAGGCAGGATTCAAACCCAGGTGCATCTGATTCTAACGCTTCCATCTGCAACAGCCTCACTCCCCATGCTGCCTTCAGGGCCATTAAGTGAACTTCCTCAGCCACAGCCCCCTGAGCGTGGTCCCTGTTTGCGTAGCTCAGGCAACGGGGAGCCAGCTCTTTCCTTCTGGAGGCGCTCACATCTGTGGGAACTGTGGTTATTGAGAATTTGGGAACGTTCGTTGGCTCTCCCAGGGATGATGGACAAATAAATGAGATAACTCAACAGATATTTCAACAAATTCATTCATTCAACAAGTATTTCTTGAACACCTGTCTGTGGGATCCTGCTAATCACCAGGATGTACTGGAGAGTAAAGCCAGATGTGGCCCTCCCTCTGAGGCGTGCAGTGCTGAAGTAGGCCGACAGTAATTAAATAGTTGCACAGATAAAATGTAACCACACACTGTGTTATAAGAATGTATAATGAGGAACCAGTGGGGCCTGGAAAGTCTGGGGAGTGTCCTGAGGAAGTGACACTAAGTGAGCCACGATGGGCAGGGGGAGGCCAGTAGCTGGATTCACTGAGATGACAGGGGCAGGTACAGAGCAAGTTCTCTGTACCTGGTGCTCCTTTCTCCTCATGATTTTGAGCTCCTTGCCCTCAAAGTTCTTTTTTCTCTCTCTCAAACATATACAGTTTACAAAGCGCTACCTCGCCTGTTCCCTGGCTTGCTCTCCCCAAGGCCCCCCTGAGGTAGGCAGGAAGGTGGTATTGTCCCAACCTTGGGGTAGTTGAGTGCCAGGAGAGGAGAAGTGCGTTGCCCAAGGTTGGCTGTGTGTTGCCGGTGGGGGCAGGAATCATGGTCAGAAACTTCCAGTGGCTGCCCATTTCACTCAGAGTGAAAGTTAACACCCGTACAGTTACTAACAAGGCCATGCGTGCTCCAGCCACCATCCTTACCCCAGGGTGGGGCTGAGCTTGGGGCCTCAGGGAGCCAGAGATGTTGGTCCCTGCTTTGCCGCCTCTGACCGCCCTCTGTCTGCTGCCCCCAGGTGACAGCTGCCGCACGGATGGGACTTACGCCTATGACGCTGACTTCAGCTGCTGCAGCTCCTTGTGGGTACCGTCCTTCTCAGGGACCCCACTCTGGTCCCCTCTGTCCCTGCACAAACAGGGTTGCTCATCTAGGCATTCTTGAGCCCCTATGGGCAAGACAGGGTGGGAGAAAGTGACTCCATCTTGATTTGTGCTGAGATGCTAGGCCCTGAGGGTGCAGGTAACCTGAACTTCCCAGGCTCTGGTGAGCTTATAGGATCTGAACCCCTGAGAGACAGACAGGGCAGCCAGAACTCAGAACTAGGTCCACATGGGCCTGCGGCTCTTTCCCAGTCATCCAGACACAGTGGCCTGCAGAGGCCAAAATCACAGCTAATGCCAAAAAGTCATTTTGGCTCTATGGAACAGAGAATCCTAAAAAAGAGTAGCTTTAAAAATGATAAAAATCCCCCCCCACCCCCCCACACCCTACTGCACACAACAAGGAGTCTATGGCCTTATGGTCATTAAGGGCTCGGGCTTATCTTTTCCTCCCTCTCTAACACTTGCTTCCATCCTCAAGGTCACCTCATGGGCCCAGATAGTGGCTATAGCTCCAGCCATCACAGTAGCATACGAGGAATCTCTTTAAAGAAAGATCTGTGCTAGAATTCCTACCTGACTTCTGCTTACATCTCATTGGCCAGAACTTGGTCTCATGGCCATAACTAGCTATAAGCAAGTCTGGAAGATGTAGGTTTTTTTTTTTTTTTTTAAAAATCTCATTTGGGAATGTTGTCCAGGGTTCTATTTAGGGTGACTGACCACCCCAGTTTGTCCAGGATGTAGGGGTTCCCCAAAACATGGAAGTTTCAGTACTGTAACCAGTACTGAAATAAGTCCCAGGAAAACTGGGACAAGTTGGTCACCTTAGTTCTGTTACTAAGGCCTTTGGCTTTCTGTTATTAAGGCTGACAAGGGACAGCCTCTGCCAATGATATAGGCCTTACTTCCCCCCGCCCCCCTTTTCAGCGGCAATATACTTGCTTAAGGCTGTGCACTCTTAGGCCAGTCCTTAAACCACCTGCTATCTGCTAGAGAGATGACGGTCATGACAATGACTAACTTTAGACCTTGCTGTCTGCCAAGTGCTATTCTATAATGCACTTCGTTTTTAAAATCAACATAGCAACATTACAGTAGCTACTGTTCATTTACTGCCTAGTCCATGACTCTAAGTACTTTACAAAGATTAACTCCTCTGTTTCTTACGATGACACCAATTTTTATCACACCATTTTACAGATAGAGAAACTGAAGAATAGAGAAGTTAAGTAACTTGACCCAAGGTCAAGCAGCTAGTAAGTTGTAGGCCTGCGATTTGAACCCAGACAGGCTGGCTCCAGAGTCCACACTAAGCTTACACTGCTTCTCTGGAGGTAATAATTGAAGATGGTTCTGGAACAATGTAGAGACCAGGAGGCAGGAGCCCAAGGTTGACTTTTACTTAAGCAATATTTATTGAGTACCTACCATGTGCCAGGCACTGTGCTCTGTGCTAGGGATACAGTGGGGAGCCAGACAAGGATGAGGCCTGTGCTTGGCACATAGTAGGTACTCAGCAAACAGAGAAAACCAGGTCCCTGCTCTTGCATGGTTTACAAGGTAGCGCAGGAGACAAGGAAATCATTATTTAGTAATAATAAGCATCAACAGTAATAAACACTCAAGAGAAGCTCAGAGTGCTGAGAGAGAGGCTGTGGAATCCCTACCTCATCTGGGGAGTCAGGAGGGCCTCTCCGAGGTGATGACCTTTGAACTGAGACATGACAAATAAAAGGGGGAAGAGCGCTCCAGGTACAGGGAACAGCAAGTGCAAGGATGCTGAAGCGGGATCCACTTGGCATGTCTGAGGAGCAGCCAGGAGGCCACTACGGCTGCAGCAGAGGGTGTGAAGGACAGAGTGGTTAGAGAGGAGATCTGGTGGGGGCATCGGAAAGGCCTTCGTGTCATGGGTAGACTTACAGACTTTGTGACCACGTTTAACAGAGGGTCTAACCCATTCTAGAGGGATCAGGGAAAACTTTCCTGAGGAGGTGACATTTAAGATCCAATGGTGAGGAAGAGTTAGCTGAGCAAAAGACAGGGAAAGAGAGGCATTCCAGGCAGAGGTGACAGCATGTGCAAAGGCCCAGAGGTGAGGAGGTACTTGGAGTATTAGAAGAAAAGACAGAAGGCAGGGTGACCTGAGCACAAACAGCAAGGGGGAGACGAGGCTTGAGAGGTGGTGCGTGGCCAGATCCTATGGGGCCTCGAAGGCCAAAATGGGATATAGGATGAGGCCCCAGGCCCAGAGCACTGGTGGCTGCGCCCTCCCACCTTCAGCCTACCACGTGGAGAAGAGCTGGAGGGAGGCGAGTGAGGGCCCCTTCCCCCCCTGTCTCTGCAGCAATGGCTCCCAGGACACATTTGAAGCCTGTTACAGCGGCACGTCCACACCCTCTTTCCATGGCTCCCACTGCAGCGGCAGCGACCACAGCAGCCTGGGCCTCGAGCAGTTGCAGGATTACATGGTCACGGTGAGCTGGGGCAGGCAGTGCGAACAGCATAAGCAAGGGCCTGGAGAACACATGGGGTATTTCAGGCATCATGAATAATACTGGACATAACTGAAGCATAAGACCTCAGAGGTCAGGGCAGGGCATGAGGTTAGGAGAGCAAACGGAGTCAGCTGTGAAAGGCCTTAAGTAATGTCAACTAGCATTGAGTGTTGACTTTATACCAGGCACTGTTCTGAGCACCTTTAATGCATCATTTCTTTTCATCCTTTCAACAACCCAAGAAGGAAATGCCTTCATTATCCTCACATTGCAGATGAAGAAAGCGAGGGTTAAGGAGGTTGTCACCTACCCACGATCACAGAGCTGGTCAGTGAAGGGGCCAGGATTTGAAATCGGGCAGCTTGAGTCCACATCCCATTCTTAGATGCAGCCCAAGGCCGGGTTTTCACAGGAGGGCTGGGCTGGATACACCCTTAGCGAGGGCTCTGGGTCTTTTAGGCAAGGGTTGGGTGGGGGTTGCTCTTGGGATTAATCTCGAATGGTGTCCCTGACAGTTGCGGAGTAAGCTGGGGCCCCCTGAGATCCAGCAGTTTGCGCTGCTGCTGCGGGACTACCGGCTGGGGCTGCCCATCCAGGACTATTGCGCAGGCCTGCTGAAGCTCTACGGAGACCGGCGCAAGTTCCTCCTGCTTGGTGAGCCCCCTGCCCAGGCTGGGAGTGTTTACTCTTTATCCCTCGGCCTCCCATAAAGCCGACATCATGAGATCCATGAGGCAAACAGGGAAACCAAAGTGCAGAGAGGGGAAGAGACTTGTCTGCAGTCAGAGCCGGGAGAGAGAGCACAGGTGTAACCATTTCACCTTCACAGCAAAGCTGGGAGAGGGTATGATTCTTCCCATTTTACTCCATGAGGAATCTGAGGCTCAGAGAGGCTAAGGAACTCTTCCAAGGTCACAGAGCTAGTAAGGAGGGCTAGTGATAACAGCAACAGGAACGATAATCTTAATAAGCTAACATGTATTGGGCAGTTACCGTGTGTAGTGGCAAGGATCATCTCATTGAACGCCCTCAGTTCCGGGAAGTTGAAACTATGATTTGCCCTCATTTTGCAGATGAGAAAACTGAAGCTTAGAGAAGTAAAGTACATAAATAAGTCACAAAGCTAATAAGTAGTGACAGAAGTAAAACGGAAGCCAAATGGGGCACTCAGAGTGTGTTAAGTACCTTATTTAATCCTCACAGCCCTACCGAGAGAACAGGTGTAATTATCTCCCTTTTACAGGGGAGGAAAGTAAGGCTCAGAGTAATTATTGGAGGAGTGTCACACAACTCATAAATGGGAATGTAATAATTAACAATAAGCTAACATGTAGTGAGCATTTATTGCGTGCGGAGCATGATGCCGTTACTCTCTGGCTCAGAGAGTCAGGAATTGTGCAAGGTCACACAGCCGGCGAGCGGCAGGGTGGGGATTTGCACTCCGCTCCCCAGAGAAGGTGATTCCTCCGTGGGAGGGGAAGGCTTGACCCCAAGGAATCACCGTGCCCCTCGGCCTGCAGGGATGCGGCCCTTCATTCCGGACCAGGACATCGGCTACTTCGAGGGCTTCCTGGAGGGCGTGGGCATCCGCGAGGGCGGCATCCTCACCGACAGCTTCGGCCGCATCAAACGCAGCATGAGCTCCACGTCGGCGTCAGCCGTGCGCAGCTACGACGGCGCGGCCCAGCGGCCCGAGGCGCAGGCCTTCCACCGGCTGCTGGCCGACATCACGCACGACATCGAGGCGCTGGCCCCAGACGACGACGACGAAAGCACTGACGAGGAGGCCCAGGGCTCCCCGAGCGGGGTCGACGCGGCCGAGGACAACTACCTGTAGCCTGTGCCGCCGCCCATGGGGAGGGCGGTGAAGGGGGTGGCCCCAAGACCCCGCTCCTGAGTCTCACTCACCGTTGCCTGTGGGACCCCATCCCCAGACCTCCTCCTCAAACCCCCAACCGGGGCTCCACCCTCCCGGGGTCTCTGTCCCTACTCCCGGGGCTCCGGTCCCTGCAGTACCGAGAATGTCCTGCAGGCGGCGGGATCCTAACCGGGACTTGGCAGCCCCTAGGCCGGCTGGGGTGGACTGCGAACTTCTTTGTCCCACTAGCCCCGCGGGTTCGGCTTCTGGACTCTCCCTCCTCCTCGAGACTCCGCAGCTTTCTGGAGACCAAGGGAGGGATGAAGAGTGGGCTCCACCTGCTGGCCGGTTGAGAAAATAATTCTCAGAGCCCAAAGACCTCTGGTTCCTCTTATTTTACAGTTTGAGAAACATGTTCGAGAGAAGGGACTTGAGGGAGTCTCCTGGTTCCCCTTAGATATTACCTCAAACTGACCATACTAAATGGTGTAGAGGGTATTTTTAAAGCTCTAAGAGGCAGGGTCTCCCCTTTGCAGGTGGAATTAGATCGTTAGTGTGGAATAGAGGTTTCTTTCTACTGAGAGTCAACCCGGAGGTGGACGATTTGGGTCCCAATCCTGGCCCTAAGGCTCTGAACAGGTTGCTTGTTCAGATCTTGCATTTGGAGCCAGACAGGCTAGGTCTCCTGTCTGGTAGCAGTTCTAGCTTCTCTGCATCTCCATTTCCTCTTCTGACCATGAGGTCGGCCCCACCCACCTCACAGGGGGGTCATAGGGATGACTGAAGGTCAAGACCTCAGTGCTGGGTCTAGCACATGATAGCACATGATAAATGTTCCCTTTCACATCGAACACTTTCTGACTCAGTTTACCTGTCTTTACCTGTGTGCAACGGGACAGGAACTGAGGTGGAGGTGAGAAGACCCTCAGGGAGCTCACAGTTTGGGAGGAGGAAATAGGAATTGCCCCTCACAGCTCTATTACAGCCTGGCTCTGTGCTCGAGGCCCAAATGCAAAGTACCCAAGATTCCGCAGACAAGCCGCCACATCTAGGGTAGTCAAAGAAGTCTGAAGACAGGGTTGGAGGGGAGGAGAAGTCAGCATAAGGACAGGACTCAGCACAGCCTCAGTAAAGGCTCAGAGGCTGAAAGAAAGAAGCCCTGAGAAGAGGCAAGAGAATTGCATAGAAGAGCTAAAATTTATTTGTAGAACTTTACATGGCCTTCCATGGCCAGACACAGGGCACTTACCGTGAGGTAGATACTATTATCACCATTGTTAAAATTATATCATTATTATTATTAGGGCTTCAGATCCAGAGAGTTTCATGAGTTATACTCAGTTCGTGGCAAATGACCGTCCCATCATAACTGAGCCATGAAAGGCCCTTCTGATGTCTTAGTTTGTTTTATATTCCCCGAACTCCATCCACACATCCCCACAATCCTTCCCCTCCCTACAATAGGCACCCACCCCTATGTGTTGATATATATCCCTGGACATAAAATGTACAATGTCTTCTGTGTGTGTGTTTATATTACGTAAATGGTATTGTATAAGGTTCTCATTCTGTTGTTTCCTTTTACACTCCCTAATATGTTTTTAAGATCTACTTATGTTGGGACTTCCCTGGTGGTGCAACGGTTAAGAATCTGCCTGCCAATGCAGGGGACACGGGTTTGAGCCTTGGTCTGGGAAGACCCCACAAGCCATGGAGCAACTAAGCCCGGGTGCCACAACTACTGAGCCTGCACTCTAGAGCCCACGAGCCACAACTACTGAAGCCCGCGTGCCTAAAGCCTGTGCTCCGCAACAAGAGAAGCCACTGCAATGAGGGGCCCGAGCACCACGATGAAGAGTAGCCCCCACTCGCCGCAACTAGAGAAAGCCCTCGCGCAGCAACAAAGACCCAACGCAGCCAAAAATAAATAAATTTATTATTTTTTAAAAAAGATCTACTCATGTTGCTGTGTAAAAACCTAAATTATTACATCTAACCACTGCAAAATATTCCAAGCTGAGCATCCACTGTTTTATCTATCCATTCCCCCAGTGATGGACACTCAGGTTGCTTCCAGTTCCCTCTTACCATAAACCACACCGTGATGAACATCTTTGTGCATGACCCTTATGGGGCTGTGTGAAAATTTCTTTGAGCTGTATACCCAAGAGTAGAATTACTAGATCATAGAGCATCTCTGTTTTAATTTTCACTAAAATCTGCTAGGATGGCTCCACTAGTAGCGTGTGAGGGATGTTTTCTCCCCACATTTTCAGCAACTTTTACATTATCTGACTTTGTAACTTTTGCCTACTTTGGGTGTAAGATGACATCTCGTTGTTTTAACTTGCGTTTCTCTATCAATCCTAGATTCAGAACCTCCTATACTTGTCAGGGATTGGGATTTAGGCTTCCCCTTCAGTGAATTGTCTGTCCATATCTTTTCTCCACTATCTCCTGGATTTCCTGTTTTCTCTTGTTGATTTGTAGGAGTAGCTTATAAATTTTAGATGTCAATCTCTTTTTGGATATTGTTGTTACAAGGATCTTCTCCTAGTGCATTGCCCATCTGTTATTTATGGCAGTGGTTCTCCAACTTCAGCATTTATCAGAATCTCCTGATCCCCACTCCAGAGTTTCTGACTCAACAGAACAGAGGTGGGACCTAAGAGCTTGCGTTTTTGGTTTTGTTTGTTTTTAGCACTTGTGAGTTTTTTTAAAATAAATTTGTGTATTTATTTATTTTTGGCTGCACTGGGTCCTCGTTGCTGAACACAGGCTTTCTCTAGTTGGGTCGAGGAGGGGCTACTCTTCATTGTGGTGCGCGGGCTTCTCATTGGGCTGGCTTGTCTTTGTTGCAGAGCACGGCCTCTAGGCACGCTGGCTTCAGTAATTGTGGCTCACGGGCTCTAGAGCGCAGGCTCAGTAGTCGTGGCGCACAGGCTTAGTTGCTCCATGGCATGTGAGATCTTCTCGGACCAGGGCTCGAACCCGTGTCCCCTGCATTGGCAGGTGGATCCTTAACCACTGCGCCACCAGGGAAGTCCCAGCACTTGTGTTTTTAACAAGTACTCTGGTGATGCTGATGGTTCAGGGACCACACGTTGAGAACCATTGGTCTGTGGTGCCTTCCTTTGAACAAATTTTCCACTGGACAAATCCTTAATTATGATGTTTTCAAATTTATTTATTCTCATTTTATGGATGAAGGAACTGGACCTCAAGGAGGTGAAGTGAATGACCCAAGGTCACACAGTGAACTGGGAATTGGACCCATATCTGGCTAACCCCAGAACCCAGGCTCCTACCTGCTCTGCTATCCTCTCTACCAGTCTTTGGGATATAATGACTGCAGGCTGAGGCATTTGAACCCAAGGCTGTGGGGTGCCCTAGTAAGTTCCTGAGTGAGGCAGCCATGAGGGAGAAATCTGTTGATGAGGGGCAGAGGCCAAAGAGATGGGGTCCCTCTCAAAGGGCTGAGGGCTTTGCAAGAGGATCAAGCTTGGAAATTGCCCACAGTCCTAGCCTGGGCACAGTGACAGGGCTGCTGAGAGGCACTGGGAAAGCTCTTACCCCACAGCTCCAAGGATGGAGCAATTTCCCGCACACCCTGAGGAAGTCCGCACACACCCCGGAACTACCTTCTCTTGCCAAAGCCATGCAACCCCTTGGTTTCTGAGGTCCAAAGGGCCCTGACTGGGGTGACCCGGGCTGTGAGCTTGCGGACTCTGGCCACACTTCCTCCTGTAGCACTCAGAAACCCTGCCAGGATCACTTCCCATCGTGGTTCCGTTCCTGGCACTGCAAGATGGGAAACGTCCCTGGGGGTGAATAGTTGATTCCCAAAAACCTGTAGGGGTGGCATAATGATGGAACTCCCCCACCAGCAGGATCGCATGGGAAGAGTCTCGACCCATTGACAAGTGGTGGGTAGTGAAAATGTCTCCAGCTGCCCCTTACACTGAAGCCCCTCCCATTTGGGGGCCCTGGAGACTCCTAGCAATCCTTCACAACCACGTGTTGGGGAGGAGTCCTGGGGCCACTGCCATTCAGTCACTGTAGTTTAGAGATCACCCACTGTGTGCCAGGGGTTGTGCTAGACAGTAGAAGGAGATACAGAATAATCCCTGCCCACTGGGGGGGTTCCTAGCCTGATGGTCCCCAAATTATCACAGCACAAAATTCTCAACTGTAAAATCAAAGAGTGTGAAACCGGCTCTTTCTGGGGAAGCTGGAAAAAGCTTCTCGGAGGAGGTGACGTATGAGTGAGACCTTGAAGGACGAGCAAGAGTTTTGGCAGGTTGACAATAGCAGGGAGAGCCCTTTGGGGGGCCCAGCATGAGCACAGGCAGGGGAGCCGGAAGGAGCATGGCACAGTCCGAGACACTTAAGCACTCTGGCTCCAGGGTCAGACTGAGTGGTTTTCAGTCCCAACTCTGTCATCTGCTCGTTGGGTGTACATCTAGGAAGTGCTCAGTCAATGTGACCATTATTTTTTCTGGAGGAGCATGGGGTGTGTGAGGTGAGGGGCAGGACTCGTAGGAGAGGAAACCAGAGAAGTGGGCAGACTGAGAAGGCCCTGAAGGGGCAGGCTGGGAAGTATAGGCAGTGGGGAGCGAACTAAAGGGCTTGCATTTTCTTGAAGTGAATCTAGCTGCTTGGAGGGGAGTCAAGAGAAGCCTGGGCACTGGGGGACTTTGGGGGGTGCGGAGACAAGGACCAGAGGAGAGATGCTAAGACCTGACTCAGATGTGGTAAGAGGAAGGAAGAGGACAGGACAGTTTCAAAGAGGGAGGGAGGGGAAGAGGGCTCCCTCCGGGCTCAGAAACAGCAACCTCTCACATCCTTTGATTAGATTCATTCATTCATTCTTCATCTCACAACTATTTATTTAGCACTTGAAATGGCCTCATGGAGCTTACATTCTAAGGAGTTTATATTACTATTAAATAATGTTACATGGGAATTCCCTGGTGGTCCATTGGTTAGGACTGCACTTTCACTGCCAAGAGCCTGGGTTCAATCCCTGATTGGGGAACTGAGATCCCACAAGCCGCGAGGCCAAAAAAAATTTTTAATTTAAAAAATAAATAAATAAATAAACAAATAATGTTCCAGATGCAGTAACCACCCACTCAAGGCCCAAATGATGAGAAACTGACAGCCCTATTTGTGTGTCTTCCCCTTTCTGACTTGTCTATCCGCAGACATTCCAGATGAAGGGCAAAAGGTCTTAGAGCCAGGCCAGCCTGTCTTGCCCACCTCCTGCACTGGGGAGCTTGCTGTCTTCTGAGGCGGCCCTTTCCATCTAGTGTGAGAGCTAACAACCGCCTCCTTGCCCACCCCTCCTCCCCCAACCCCAGCACCAGATCCTAGCATCACCTTTTAGAACTCTACATGGCACGGCTGCCCCCTTAGCCCTTAGGCAGCCCTGCAGTGATGCACAGAAAATGATGTGACCTGTAGAAACTTCTCATCTCTGTCTAAAAGCAACTTTTTTCAAAAAATTATTTTTGAAGCTTATCATGCAGACAGTGCCTTTGATGTGTAAAGAGAACATTCAAATAAATAATAAGGACCCACAGCCCAATAGAAAAGTAGGCAAATTATTTATTCAGTTCACAGAAAAGAAAATACAATTGGTTCTGAAACATGTGACAAGATGTTCAACCTCACTCTAATAAGAGAAATTAAAACTACATTGAGAAACCATTTTTTAGTTACTAGATTGGCAAAGTTTGGAAAGTTTGATTACTTACTGTGTGTGTAATGTGAAGAAACAGGCACTCACATGGTTTTTTTTGTTTGTTTTGCGGTACGCGGGCCTCTCACCGCTGTGGCCTCTCCCATCGCGGAGCACAGGCTCTGGACGTGCAGGCTCAGCGGCCATGGCTCACGGGCCCAGCCGCTCCACGGCATGTGGGATCCTCCCGGACCGGGGCACGAACCCGTGTCCCCCGCATTGGCAGGCGGACTCTCAACCACCGCGCCACCAGGGAAGCCCAGCACTCACATGTTTTAAGTGGGAGGGCAAGTTGGCATAAAGCCTACTTAGCGGGGGACTTCCCTGGTGGTGCAGTGGTTAAGACTCCACGCTCCCAATGCAGGAGGCCCAGCTTCGACCCCTGGTCAGGGAACCAGATCCTACATGCATGCTGCAACTAAGAGTTCACATGTTGCAACTAAGGAGCTGGTGAGCCGCAACTAAGACCTGGGGCGACCAAATTTTTTTTTAAAAACCTATTTAGCAATATCTACCAATATTTTAAATGCACACACCCTTTGATGCAACAATTTCACTGCCAGGAATTTCTCCTGCATTCATAGGCGCAAAATGGAAACGATGGCCATGCAAGGAAAATGGTTGCAGCTTTGCTTCTAAGAACAAGAGGTTAGAAATAAACCAAATGTTGGGACTTCCCCAGTGGTCCAATGGTTAAGACTCTGCGCTCCCAATGCAGGGGACACAGTTTCCATCCCTGGTCGGAGAACTGAGATCCCTGCATCCTGCATGCTGTGTGTCATGGCCAGAAAGAAAGAAAGAAAGAAAGAAAGGGAGAAACCGTACATTCGGTGATAAAGAGGACTGGTTAAATAAACCGGGACTCAGGCAGACAATAGAATACCATGCAGCCATAAGTAAGAATGAAGTAGCTCTCTGTGTACTGATATGGAATTGTTTCCAAGATAGAGTAAGTGGAAAAAAGAAAAACAAGGTGCAGAATAATGAACTATGGA
This sequence comes from Neophocaena asiaeorientalis asiaeorientalis, assembly GCF_003031525.2. Classification (NCBI taxonomy): domain Eukaryota; kingdom Metazoa; phylum Chordata; class Mammalia; order Artiodactyla; family Phocoenidae; genus Neophocaena; species Neophocaena asiaeorientalis. The sequence goes on from NW_020173068.1 coordinate 4,431,187, forward strand.
TGGTGCTGTCTTTTTGTTTAAAGAGGGCAGGAAATGTCTTTGTGTCTATGCATGGAACACATAGTTCTGGAAGCATATACAAAACAGGTTATAGTTGTTGCCTCTGAGCTAGAGGAATGTACAGATGTAAAATACGGAGGAAAGGAAACTCTTTTCATGATGTTATCTCAAATGTTGTGTCATGAACATGAATTACAGAAAAGCAATTTTAAAAACCACTATTGTGAGATTTATCATACTCTACAACACTGTCATCTGTTTCCACGTCTGTCTGACCTCCCCATCTCCACCCCCAACACACACACACACAAAGAGATCTCGATCTTGTGAGCGGAAGGGGGAGAACTGGTTGTGACTCATCCTTACATTCCCTCCAGGAGCCCAACACAGCATCCAGCACAAAGCAAGTGCTCAGAAAATCTGAATCCATATTCATAACGGCTTTCTTCCCCAAGAAGTCCTCAAGTAGTCTCACCTCCTGGCATTCTTGCTCTTGTGTGGACCACTCCCACACTGACTAGAGATGACCTGCGTACCCAGTGTGATGTGTCACCTTGCTCTCCCAGATCACTCGCTCTGGGGGAAGCCAGCCACATAAGCACACTCAGGCAGGCTTATGGAGAGGTTCATGTAATGAGGACGTGGGCCTCCTGCCAACTGTCATATGAGTGAGTCATCCTGGAAATGGATCCTCAGCTCCAGTCTATCCTTCAGAAGACTGCAGATCAGGCTGACCATGCCCGCTTCATGAGAGACCCCAAGCCAGAGCCACTAAGCTAAGCTGCTCCCAGATTCCTGACCCACAGAAACTGGGTGAGATAATAACTGCTTATAATTCTTTAAACTGCTAAATTTAGGGATAATTTGTTACACAGCAATGAATAACTAATACAATCAATAAGTCTTTATTAAGCATTTACTGTGTATCAATTCTGTGGGAAATGCAAGAGAAAAAGACATCGTCCTGCCCTCAGGGGAGCAGGCCATGTACACATTCATCCTTCAACAAACATTTATTGAGCACTTACTATATACCTGGCCCTGTGTGGAATGCTGACTCATAGAATGTTGGCAATTAAAATATACTGTAGGACAAAGGGAAACTTTCAGGATTGATGGCAATCTATTTTAACAGGGTTGAAGTTACATGGATGTATATCCATTTGCAAAAATTCAGCAAATGAGCACTTAACCTTATTCACTTTGTTGTATGTAAATTTTACATTAAATTTTGTAAGCAAACATTGAACTAATATGTATGCCAAAGTAAATTACTTTGAAATACATTTCAAAGATTAATTGATGTACAGCTAGATGGACAGACGTGATGAAGCAAGTAGAATGTTAATGGTAGAATGAAGGTGGTGAGTATAGGGGCTTTGTTGTAAAAGTCTTTCAATTTTGCTGTATGTTTGGGAAGTTTCATAATAAAACGTTTGGGGAAAAAGACCCTCCATAACCATATATTCCAATCTTCTCATTTATTATTATCATTTTAATTACACAAATAAAAACAAATACACTCTAGTTTTAAAAAAATAGAAGAAAGTTCATCTCTTTCTCCCTGATCCCAATGTTCCTTTCTTCTTTCAATGACAATCTCTGTTCTTGTCGGCTGTGTAGTTTCCGGACCTTTCTCTGCACATTTACACACGTATATAGGTAAATACAAAACCATGGTTGGTTTGTTGGGGTTTTTGTTTGTTTTTTAATGAATGTACTCTATACTATTCTGAAAGCTATCTTGGGACTCTCTCCATATTCATTCATACACATCGCCTCAGTTTTAAATTGCTGGATAGGACGTGCCCTCTCATTCAAGATGTGAGTCTCAGAGAGGAGGTCCTGTACAGAAAGAGACAGTGTGTTAGGACTGCTGGGATGCGAACTCGCTCTCCCAGCTCCAGGCCTGGGCCCACCCTGCAGGACCTCGGCCACCGAGGAAAGGGGGCGGGACTAGGCCAGGCCTTTTTATTCTGCTGAAAGCATGTGGGCGGAGAGGTCCTTCTGTGCCCCGCCCCTCCCCCCGCCCTTCCGAAAGACCCTCCTGGGCTCGCAAGCACCCGGACCCAGGAGGAAGTCCGCGTAGCGCTTCCTCTTTTCTTGGCCTCCGGAGACACTGGGGGAAGGGAGGGGGGTTGTGAAACCGAACAGTCCCGTACCCCCCCGCCCCAGGGGGACCCATCAGCTGGAGGTGGCCACGCAGCTGGGGGCAGAAAAACAACTTCATTGACACCCCCACCATCCCCATCCCGGTTCAGCCCTGCCACACCCCTGAGCAAGAGGTCGGCTGCCTCTAGGATGGTACCCGGGGTAGGTAAGCTTCCAAGACTCGCATAGCCCAGTCTCCCTGGTCACCCTCATGAGAAAGCCCCAGCTCCTTATCCGCTGCTGCTGCTGTCATCTCCAGCCTCATGGTCTGCCTTCTCTTGCCTCGGGCTTCAGGCACCAACAAAACAGAAGTTTGTGGTTCCTCAAACAGGCCAGGCTTTCCTCCCTCAAGTCTTTGTCAGGCTGTACCTTCTGTCTGGAAAATCCTTTGCCATGACCTTCCACTATCATCCTTTAAGCCTCAATGGATCACCTCCTTCAAGAAGTCCTCCTTGATGCACCCCAGGCTGGGCCAATGTCCCTCCTACTTGGTTCTACGATATCATGTGCCTGTCTACCACAGAATTTTCCACTTCTGTATCTAAGTTATTGGTCTAAGTTTTTGTCTACCTAATTGAATTGGACGTTGCTTGAGGGCCAAGACTATCTTGTCCATTTTTGTCCTCCCAGCTCGTGGCAGCATTCTGAGAGATTAAGGTCCCTGGGCCCCAGCCTCACTCACACTCAGTGGTGAATTAACATGGAGAGAGCCCCAAGACATGCTTGTACAGTAGTACAGAGAGTACATTCATTTTTTTAAAATAACATGGTTTTGTATTTACCTATATATGTATGTAAACGTGTAGAGAAAAGTCTGGAAACTACACATAGTAAACCCTTAATAAATATTAATAGAATTAATCAAATGAAGGGTTTTGATCCCGGCACTGTTATTCACTAAACCTTCATTCATTTGGTTCCTTCCTTGAGTTTCTTTCATTCATTCAGTTTCCTTCATTCATTCAGTTTCTCCATCTGTAAAAACATACACATGAATAGTATCTGCATGAACCTGCAAAAAAAAAAAAAAGTAGAAGAGATAAACAAACAGTTTAACATATAAATATGTATTAAAGTGCCTGGTGGTGACAAGTTCTCCGGAGAAAAATAAGCCAGGGCAGGGGTGGAGGTGGGCATGGGGGGCTAGAGATGATGGAGGAGTTTTGTGTGGTTTTTTTGTATGTTTGTCTGTTTTTGCGGTACGCGGGCCTCTCACTATCGTGGCCTCTCCCGTTGCGGAGCGCAGGCTCCGGACGCGCAGACTCAGCGGCCACGGCTCACGGGCCCAGCCTTTCCACGGCATGTGGGATCTTCCCGCACCGGGGCACGAACCCGTGTCCCCTGCATCGGCAGGCGGACTCTCAACCACTGCGCCACCAGGGAAGCCCCTGGAGGAGTTTTTTAAGAAGAGTGGTCAAGGACCTGCTGGGGGCTGTTGTGAGGTTCTCAAGGGCTAGTCTTCTCAGGTTTTTGTTTGCCTCTCTTGGAAAAAGAGGGCAGCAATGACCTCCTGCCTGAGAGGGCGTACACTGGCTACTTTGCAAGTAAAAGGGGAAATATCTGGGCTTTGAAATAATCATTTGTGGCTCTCTTCCCCATCCCCCATCCTGTTTTTTTTTTTTTTTTTTTTTTCAATACTGCATCGGCAGGCGGACTCCCAACCACTGCGCCACCAGGGAAGCCCCCCCATCCTGTTTTGAATGTAAAACAATCAGCAGTTCCCAAAGAATTTGAAATAAAATGCAAATGCTCCTGGAAATAGGAAAATATACTTTTGAAGGAGCTAACCTCTGACCCCCTGTAAAGTGAAGACTGCATTGTTCCCTAGCTCCTGCCCTCCCTCCAGGACTGAGCCCTGCATCATGTCCTCCCATCAGCATCTCTCTCTCTCTACTCCTTAATCTCCGGGGCACACTTACTAGGTTTGTGTAGTCGTTACAAGCACAGCCTTTGGAGGCACACTGGAGGCTCACAGACCTGGATTCCAATTTGTTGCTGGCTGTGTGACCTTGGGCAACTGTCTTTACCTCTCTGAGCCATCCACTTATAATCATCCCCATTTCAAAGAGATTAAATGAGATGATATAAGTGAGGGCACAGTAATGAGCTTGATATGCAATGATTCAATGACCTGGTGAGGTAAGCACTCTTATCATTCCACTTTGCAGATGAGGAAGCAGGGACAGAGAGGAGTTGAGTAACTTGACCAAACTCACAGCTAGTGAGAGGCAGTCAGTCCAGTCTCAATGCCTGTGCTTCCATCATTCCTACACCACTGGCCCCAGTATCAAGTGCACACCCAGAACCTTTTTGGACTCTTCACCCTCTAAAAGTCCTACCCAGCCCCAATTCTATCTTGTCCATGAAGTCTCTGATTTCTTAAATGACTTTATTTTTGAATAGTTAATATATTCAGGTCGTTCAAAATTCAAGAGTACAAAGGGTATACTAGGACCAATAAGTCTCCCTCCCTCCTCTGTCACCCAGCTACACAGTTCCCTTCCCTGGAAGAAACCACTGGGGCTGTTTCCTCTGTGCACCCTTCCTGACTCCGCCGAGGCACGTGCTGGTAAATTCCCGTATCCTTGTTCTCCTGTTCTACACAAATAGTAAAATACAATAGAAACTGTTGTGCACCTTGCTCCCCCCTCCCCTTACCCACATGTTCCCTATTAGTACATAACGACTTTCTTCATTTAAAAATATTTTTTATTGAATTATAATTCACTTATTCATCACTCTAGTAATTTTTAGTATGTTCAAAGAATTGTGCAGCCATTACTACAATCAATTTTAGGGCATTTTCATTACCCATCCCCCACAAAAACCCCGAAGCCACTGGCAGTCACCCCTTATTTCTCCCCAACCCCCAGCCCTAGACAACCACTAATCTACTTTCTGTTTCTGTAGATTTGCCTATTCTGGACATTTCATGTAAATGGAATTACACAATATGTGAACTTTTGTGATCGGCTTCTTTCATTTAACAAATTTTCAAAGTTCACCCATGTTGTAGCATGTATCAGTACTTCATACTGTTTTATTGCCAAATAATATTCCATTGAATGGGTATAGCACGTTTTACTTATCCATTGATGGACATCAGAGTTGTTCCACTTGTTGGCTATTATGAATAATGTTGCTATGAAAATTTCACATGCAAATGTTTGTGTAGACATATTTTCAATTCTCTTGGGCAGACACCTAGGAGTGGGATTGCTGGGTCATATGGTAACTCCATGTTTAACGTTCTGAGGAACTGCCACACCGTTTTCCAAAGGGGCTGCACCATTTTACGTTCCCACCACAATATATGAAGGTGCTAATTTCTTCATAGTCTCATCAACAGTTGCTATCATCTTTTTTGTTATTAGCCATTCTAACGGATGTGAAGTGGCATCTCATTGGGCTTAATTTGTATTTCCCTGGTGACTAATGATAGTAAGCATATTTTTATGTGCTTATTAGCTATTTGTATAGCTTCTTCGGAGAAATATCTATTCAGGTCTTTTGCCCACCTTTCAATTATGTTGTCTTTTTATTATTGAGTTGTAAGTGTTAGTTAAATATTTAGGATACCAGTACCTTATCAGATGTATGATTTGCAAATATTTTCTCCCACTCTGGGGGTTGTCTTTTCTTTTTCTTTTTTTTTTTCAGGCCACGCCATGCGGCATGCGGATTCTTAGTTCCCTGACCAGGGATCTAACGCGGGCCCCCTGCATTGGAAGTGCGGAGTCTTAACCACTGGACCACTAGGGAAGTCCCTCATTTTGAGACATCTGGGGTTTTGATAGGGATTTGGTTGGTCACTTTGGGGAGTACCATCACCTTAACAATATCAAGTCTTCCAGTCCACAGAGGGATGTCTTTTCCACGAGATGTCTTTTCCATCCCTGAGATGACTTTACTTAGGTCTTCTTAAGCTTCTTTCAAGAATGTTTCTTAGGGGACTTCCCTGGTGGTCCAGTGATTAAGACTCCATGCTCCCAACGCAGGGGACCTAGGTTCGATCCCTGGTCAGGGAACTAAATCCCGCATGCCACAACTGAAAAAATATCCCGCATGCGCAATGAAGGTCCCGCGTGCTGTAGCTAAGACCGGGCGTAGCCAAATAAATAAATAAATAAATATTTTTTTAAATGTTTCTTAGTTTTCCAAGTATCTTGCATTTCTTTTGTTAAATTGATTCCCAGAATTTTATTCTTTTCATTGACATTGTAAGTGAAATTGTTTTCTTAGCTTTATTTTCAGATTGTTCTTTGCTAGTGCATAGAAATATGATTCGTTTTTTTTTTTTTTTTTTTTCGGTACGCGGGCCTCTCACTGTTGTGGCCTCTCCCGTTGCGGAGCACAGGCTCCGGACGCGCAGCCTCAGCGGCCATGGCTCACGGGCCCAGCCGCGGGGCATGTGGGATCTTCCCAGGCCGGGGCACGAACCCATGTCCCCTGCATCGGCAGGCGGACTCCCAACCACTGCGCCACCAGGGAAGCCCTATGATTCGTTTTTAAACATCATTATCCTTTTGACAACTGCTTGGTACTCCATTACTGTATTATCATTTTTTTCCAGTCCCCAAATGATGGGCATCTAGGTTATTTCCAGTTCTCCCCTAGTAAAAGTGGTGCTGCAATGACTCTCCTTGTGAATACCCGTAAAGTTTCAAGCATTCTGATCCTTTCTTTGAGCTCCTACAATTGTCATTTGCCACCACCCCGGCGCATGCCACCATCATCTTGCCTTTGGGGAACTGCCTCAGCCTGCTCACTGGGTTCCCTGCTTCCCCTGGCCCGTCTAATGCATTCTCCACCCAGCAGCCAGAGAGATCCCATTAAAACACAAGCCAGTTGTGGCCTACTCCTCTGCTCAGAACCCTCCAATGGCTCCCATCTGGTATCAATTAAAGTTTAATATCAGTACCAGGAGGTTCATGGCCTCACAGTCTGACCCCACAACTTCTCCAACATCATCTCCATCATTCTCTCCTGTGCCCACTCTGTTCCAGGTACGCTGGCCTCCTTGTGTTCCTTCAACATATCAAGTGCAGTTGCACCTCAGGACCTTAGCCATTACTATTCCTTCTGCTTGGAACACACTTCCCCCAGACCATCCCATGACTCACCCCCCCAATTCAGCAGGTCTCTGCTCACATGCTCCCTCTTCAGAGAGGCCTTCCCCGCCTCTCTGTCTCAAGTCACACCATCACCCCTCCCCCACCACTGCTACCTCTCCCCTTGCTTTGCTTTATTTTCCTTTTAATCCTTATCACCCTCAGACATAAGATGTTAGTTGACTCTCACAATGACTCACCGAGGTAAGTACTATTATTATTCCCACTTGACAGATAAGGAAACTGAGGCTCAGAGAGGTGACTTGATATGTGCAAGATCACTCAGTTGATAAATGGCAGTGCCAGGGTTTGAACTCTAGTCTGACTCCAAAGATGCAGTATTTAGCACCACTGCTTGTGGCCAGTTATACTCCCCATGACGATGAATGAATGAATGCATGAGTAGACAAAATGTTTGCCACCCCAAATACTAGTAAGCCAGTGCTTTAGCATAAAATTTATAATTGTATCAATGTTCTTTGATGCTAATATGAGTTAGATGGAAAATATTTTTTTAATTACAAAGAATGACAATACAAAATTAACAAGGATGTGACAAAACTGGAAACCATACATCACTGGTAGGAATGCAAAATGGTACAGTTACTTTGAAAACCAATTTAGCATTGTATTGTAAAGTTAAACATACACTTACTATATGACCCAGCAATTCCAGTCCAAAGTATTTAACCAATAGAAATGAAAACATGTCCACACAAAGACTTGTACATGAATGTTCATAACAGCTTTATTCTTGTAACAAAAGGAACCCAAATATTCACCAAAAAGTAAATGGATAAACAAATAGTGATACATCAGTACTATGGAATACTTCTCAGCAGTGAAAAGGGACAATATACTAGAATATGAAACAACATGGAAACTCCTAAAAGCAATATGTGAGTAAAAAGACAGATGAAAAAGAAGCATACTGTATGATTGCATTTATGTAAAATCCCAGAAAAGACAAAGCTAATCTATAATGACAAAAATCCAATCAGTTGTTACCTTAGGAAATGAGTGGGAGAAGTTGAGTGCAACAGGGTATAAGGGAACTTCTGGGAAGGAAAGAAATGTTCTATATCTTGATTAGTGTGGTGGCTACACAGATGTATACAGTTGCCCAAACTCAGCAAGCTGAGTATTTTAAATGGTGCATTTTATTTATAAGATTAGGCCGCAAGAAAGTTGATAGGGGCTTTGGGAACACATACAAGAATTTTTATCGCAGCATCCCTTGAATACCAAAAAAATTGGGGAAATTGGCTGTTAGCAGGAGAATGTTTCAGCTATCAGTGGTCCTTTGCCATCAGAATGGCAGACTTTTGGAAGAAGATGTAGCTGATGCTGACAATGACCCTCTAAATGTCCCGGGAACCTGCATCTCTCTTCCTAGAGGCTCTCTCTGGTGACTGGAGCATGCATGGGGCAGACCAGAAATGCTGAAGGATTAATATCCCCCTGGGAGCAGCCCTCATCCAATGTCTGGCAGATGTTGGTGTATAAATACCCCAGCTCCCTCAAGCCTCAGGTGGGACAACTCTGAAGTGGGTTCGCTTCCCAGCAGGATTGAGCTCCAGGAGCCCACAATTGGAGCTTGCTTGATAATGTTCTTTTTCTTTCTTTTATTTTTTTTTTGGCGGTACGCGGACCTCTCACTGTTGTGGCCTCTCCCGTTGCGGAGCACAGGCTCCGGACGCGCAGGCTCAGCGGCCATGGCTCACGAGCCCAGCCGCTCCGCGGCATGTGGGATCCTCCCGGACCGGGGCACGAACCCGTGTCCCCCTGCATCGGCAGGCGGACTCTCAACCACTGCGCCACCAGGGAAGCCCAATAATGCTCTCTTCATTGGCTTTCTTCCTTTGCCTGTCTCATTCACCCACTCCCTTACCAGTGTTTTCTGCATCTTCTAAATAACTGACTTTCACTTGAATCCATGTCTAGGGTCTGCTTCTGGGGAACTCAAATTAAGACCAGCAGAGGATACCAAGGGACAAGATACGGGGAAATGGCAGGAGAGGAATCCAGGCAGCAGCCACTCTGCAAGAATCTGTCATTCTTGGCAAAGCAAGTCTTTATAAAATTCTCACATGGGTTCATAAGGGGACATATATCAGGATGTCCACAGTGGCATTGTTTATGGTAGTGTGAAGTTGTGTGCAATCTGGGTGTCCATGACTAGGGGAATGGATCAATAGACTATGGAGGATGTAGACAATGACCTTCAGCAACATGGCTAGATATTAATAGTATCTAGTGATGGAGTGGAAAAAAAAGGACAAAACTGTATAAGTACCATCCAAGTAACTTAAACACACAATTAAAACATTATCTAGGGGCTTCCCTGGTGGCACAGTGGTTAAGAATCCACCTGCCAATGCAGGGGGCAATGGTTTGATCCCTGGTCTGGGAAGACCCCACATGCCACGGAGCAACTAAGCCCGGGCGCCACAACTACTGAGCCTGCGCTCTCCAGCCGGTGAGCCACAACTACTGAAGCCCGTGCACCTAGAGCCTGGGCACCGCAACAAGAGAAGCCACTGAAATGAGAAGCCCACGCACCCAGTGAAAAGTAGCCCCTGCTCGCTGCAACTAGAGACAGCCCATACGCAGCAAAGAAGACCCAACACAGCCAAAAATAAAATAAATAAATAAATAAATAAAAATATATATATATATATATATATATAAATAAATAAACCCATTATCCACTTTTTTTTTTTTTTGGCTGCGTTGGGTCTTCATTGCTGCGCGCCGGCTTTCTCTAGTTGCAGTGAGCAGGGGCCACACTTGTTTACGGTGCGCGGGCTTCTCACTGTGGCGCACAGGCTTTCAGTAGTTGTGGTGCCGGGGCTTATCCGTGGCATGTTGGACCTTCCCAGACCAGGGATTGAACCTGTGTCCCCTGCATTGGCAGGCGGATTCTTAATCACTGCACCACCAGGGAAGTCCCCCGTTTTCTACTTTTTAAAAGTGCATACATGTATTTAAGTACATAAACAAAACACATAAGAGCAGAGTCATTATCTTTCTCATCCATGGTCTGTCCCCCTCCCCCCCAGGATGTTTGGTCATGTCTGGAAACATTTGGGCTGTCACAAATGGGGAAGGGGGTTGTTACTGGCATCTAGTGGATTAAATCCAGAAATGCTGTTCAACATTCTACTATGCACAAAACAGACCCCACAACAAAGAACTTCAGGACCTAGATGTCAGTAGTGCTGAGGCCAAGAAGCCAGCCCTGTGTAGCCCAGCGCCCAGCACAATCTTGCTGAATGAATGAATGGAGAGATGATGGTGGCCTGAACTGGCTGGTAGCAGTGGGACTACAGAGACACAGTAGGATTCCCGTACATTTTGCAGGTGTGTCCAGCAGAAGTTAAGGCGACAGTCCCTCTCTTTCCAGGAGGAGATGTGCTCTGCCCTTGCCTGGCCCTGGGCACATCTCACTCATCTGCGGCCTCCAGCTGTGCCCTCCAGCCCCACTTGCCGCCCCCTCAATTTTCGAACTCCTCTGAGCTGCCAGGAAGCCTGCAAGGAGTAAGGCAGTCTGGTTCCTGCAGGCAAGGAACTTTGCTTGGCGTTTGAATCGCCAGGGGCCTGCGGAGCGGAAACCGCAGACCACAGAAGGGCCGGGAAGGCTTGGGACGCGGTGTGGGGAGGGGCCCGGGCTAGGAGGTGGCGATTGGAAGGGTGGGGAATGCTTGGGGGAGGAGGAGTGGATTTAGAATCCTGTGAGAATGATGAGGGTGGGATTAGGATCCTCCTGGAAAGGTTTAGAATCCTTTGATAAGTGCCATCAGAAACCCTGGAAGGCAGGGATGGAATATTTGGATGGGCCGGATTAGAATCCTGGGGGCGGATTAAAATCCTATGGGAACAGGTTGGGATCGCTCAGGAGAGAGATTAGAATCCCTAGGATTAGGGTAATAAATCCTGAGGGCTGGGTTAGAATCTTTTCAAGAAAAGGGTTAGGGGCTTCCCTGGTGGCGCAGTGGTTGAGAGTCCGCCTGCCGATGCAGGGGACACGGGTTCATGAGCCGGTCCGGGAAGATCCCACATGCCGCGGAGCGGCTGGGCCCGTGAGCCATGGCTGCTGAGCCTGCGCGTCCGGAGCCTGTGCTCCGCAACGGGAGAGGCCACAGCAGTGAGAGGCCCGCGTACCGGGAAAAAAAAAAAAAAAAAAATGAAAAGGGTTAGTATCCTTCCGTTGGCAGGATTAAAATCCTGGGGGCAGAATTAGAAATCTCCGGTAGGCGAGGTTAAAATTCCTTCAGATGTGAAATTCAAAATCCTTTGGGGCAGAATTAAGATCTCAGGAGGAGGAGATGAGGTGTTGGGGTTCTCGGAAGGGTGGGGTTTAGAATCCTTTAGGGCAGGATTAGGGCGATGGGAGGCAACGTTAGAATACATTGGGGGAGGTGTTAGGTTATTTGGGGGTTAGGACCTTTGAAGGACCGGTTAAAATTCTTGGGGGCGGGGTTATTATCCCTCAGGGACAAGGTTAGGATTCTTGGGGGCAGGGTTAGAAACCTTGGATGGGCGGTGTTTAAAAAAATCCTTAGGCGGCGGGATTAGGATTTTAGGAGGTGGGGACAGAGATTAGAGTCCCTGGGGTGGGGTTAGAATCTTCGGGGGCGGGTTTAAGACACTTGAGGGCGGGGTTAGCATCACTCCGGGCGCGGCTAAGGAGCCCAGATGGCCTGTGGGCGACACCGCGTCCCTGGTTCCACCCCGGGCGCACCGCCGGGAACTAGAAGCAAGTGGGAGGGACGCGGACAGTCCAGCACGAGTGGGGCCCCATAAGACGCGCGGCCCCGAAGCCCCTCGGAGCGCAGCCCCAGCCTCTTCTCGAAAGTCAGTCCATTTTCCCTAGGGCACGAGCGCCCGGGACGCCGGGGGCTGCCGAGCTGGGGGGGCGCTCGAGCTGCGAGGATCCGGGCTGCCCACGGGACGAGGAGCGGGCGCCCAGGTGAGTGCAGCGCACACGGGTTCGGGGACAGCGGCCCGTGACCCTCGGCCTGAGGGTCTTCGGGCTGCGGAGGGAACCCGGGGTGGTGAGCCGCGTAGGTTGGGTTGCCCGGGAAAGGGACCTTCGTGGGAGCGGCGGACAGGAGGTGGGATGCGGCAGCCGACCCGCGGGGGAGGGTGCCCAGATGAACAGCGGAATTGCCTGGCGGCGAGCCTGGGAAAGCTGTAGGGTGACTTTGTGCCTGAGCCGCCACTTCTCTGGGCAGTCCAGGTTCCCCTTTTGCAAAAGGAAAAAAAAAAAAAAAAAAGGCTTCACGGAGCCCGGGAGGGGAAGGCCCTTACGGTTTCTGGTGGGGGTGGGTGACCGTCACGGTCACGGCGGGTTGGCAGCCATAGTGGGGAAGGGGACAGCTGGCCGTAGGCGTGACGGTGCGAGCCCAGGCAGGGCTGCAGCTGGGTCAGCTCGCTGAGCTCCCTCCTCCTCCCAGCTAGGCCCTGATCCCCAGGGGGTCTAGGTCAAACCCCAAAACCTCCTGGACAGACAACAGGATGTGTGGCCCCTGACTTTCCTCCTTGTGAGACCTTGGACAAGTCACTCTCCCTCCCTAAATTCCAATTTCCTCATCTGCCAAAGAGGGCTACTAAGTCTTTCTTCCAAGGCTGCAGTGAGCTAGAATATGTTAGAGGTCATGTAAGTGACAGTTTAGTGTAGTGGTTGGGTAAAGGGTTTCTGGGAGCAACCTTGCCTGTTGGACCTTGGGCAGCGGATTTAGCCTTTCTGTGCCTCCATTTCCACAACTGTAGAATGTGGATAATTAAAATATGGCTCCGTCATAGGGTTGTTTTGAAGATTAGATTGAGTTGCTGAAGGAACGCTCTTAGAGAACTGACAGGTCTAATTGCTTAATACGGGTTAACTATTGTCATAGCTATTACAGCCTAGCCCGGTGGTTCTCATATTTTAGCGGAACAACAGAATCATCTAGAAGGCTTGTTAAAACACAGATTTCTGGGTCTTGACCCCAGAGTTCATGACTCCGTAAATCTGGCACCGGACCCCAAGAATTTGCATTCCCAGGTGATACTGATGCTGCCTGTCCCGGGGACACACTTTGAGGACCACTTTGGCCATCACAGAGAAAGCCCTCAATAGATACTGGTTCTCTTCACTGCTTTATTTTCACTATCCTTTTTTTTTGAGGGGGGTGAGGTTAAAATACAGAAAAATGAAGAGAATAATATACTAAATATCCCAGGAACCCACCACCCAGAATTAACAAATGTTCACATTTTGTCCTGTTTGCTTCAGTTTTTTAAAACATAAAATTACTAAAAGTAGCAGTTAAAATTGAAGCCTCCCCACCTTGTATCCCTCTCAGTTCTGTTTCTCTTCCTCCCCAGAGGCAACCTCTGTCATGAATTACCGTGCTTCCTGTCTGTGCCTTTAAAAAATGTATTACATGTATGTGGGTACATAAACAATACATAAAATTGTTTTTCGTCTTTTAAGGATCTACGTATATGCTATCTAAACTGTGCGATTCTTCCGCAGTTTCATTTTCCCTTGCCTTCTTATCATTAAGTTGTCAGGGTCTAGCCAGGATAAGAAACAGAGCTCTAGTTTATTCCTTCTAAGTGGAGGATCCCAGCAGGGGACCATCCTACCTTACTTCTCATTCCCCTGGTGATGAACATACAGGTTATTCCATGGGTTCACGACAACACACAATGCTGCTGGGGCCAGCCTGGATGTGTGGTCTTGGGTGCATGTACAGGTGTTTCTAGGGGAAAACACCAAGAGGCTGGATGGCTCTCCCGAGGGGCAGCTTTTGCGTATGAGGAGGACTGAGGCGTGAAAGGGTCACCCAGGGAGTCTGGGGCAGAGAAGAGAGAAGAAAGAATCTGGCTCTGCTGACCTTCCAGCTCTTTCTACACCCAGGGCCACTGTCGCCTGTTCTCTGCTGCAGGAGGGCAAAAATCTTCATTTGTCTCGTTCACTATGACTGACACTTAGTAGATGCTGAAGCAGTGGAAGCATGAATCTTTTGTTGTTGTTTGTTTTTTGTTTGTTTTTTTGACCGCACTTCGCAGCTTGTGGGATCTCAGTTCTCCGACCAGGGATTGAACCTCGGCCACAGCAGTGAAAGCACTGAGTCAGGGAATTCGGGGAGTCAGGGACGGTCCACTGGACCATCAGGGAATTCCTGGAAGCATGAATCTTTTTTAAAAAATTTTGGATAACAAACATTTTGGCTTATTTTTATCGTCTTTTTTTTTTTTTAATATTTATTTATTTATTTTTGGCTACATTGGGTCCTCGTTGCTGTGCACGGGCCCTCCCCATTTGCGGCGAGCGGGGGCTACTCCTCGTTGCGGCGCGCGTACTCTCATTGCGGTGGCTTCTCCTATTGTGGAGCACGGGCTCTAGGGGCATGAGCTTCAGTAGTTGCAACATGCAGGCTCAGTAGCTGTGGCACACGGGCTCAGTAGTTGTGGCTTGCGGCTCTAGAGCGCAGCCTTGGTAGTTGTGGTACACGGGCCCAGTTGCTCCACGGCATGTGGGATCCTCCCAGACCAGGGCTCGAACCCATGTGCCCTGCACTGGCAGGCAGATTCCCAACCACTACGCCACCAGGGAAATCCCTATCGTCTTTTTTGTGCACATTTTATTTAACGTAATTAGTAAAACGCTGCAAATGCAATTTTTATCCCACTCGTTTACTCAGTATTACATTGTAAGCATTTTTCCATGTCATTGAGACATCCTCGAATTCCGAATGGCTGAATAACATTCCACTGTTTGGAGGCACCATAATTTGTTTAACCATCCTAGCAAAGCACTTCTGTGTAGTTTGTAACTTTTAAAGCTATTTTTAGATGAACTTCACAGAACATTATAAAATGAACCATTTTAAAGTGAACAATGCAGTGGAATTTAGCACCTTCACAGTGTTGTGCAATCAGCACCTCTGTGTAGTTCCAAAACATTTTCGTCATCCCAGAAGGAAACGCCATACGTTAAGCAGTTACTCTGTTCCTCCTTCCTCTCAGCCCTTGGCAGCCACCAACCTGCTTTTTTGTATCGCTGGATTAATATATTCTGGGTATGTCATGTAAACGGAATCACACAAAGCCACACCTTTTGTGACTGGCTTCTTTCACTTAACGTAACGTTTTCAAGGTTCATCCAGTTAAATACTGACACATTTAATTCCTTTTATGGCTGAATAGTATTTCATTGTATGTATACGTTACAATTTGTTTATCCATTCATCTGTAGATGGAAATTCAGGTTGTTTCCACGTTTTGACTAGTGAATGGTGCTGCTATGGGCATGCATGTACATATATTTGAGCACCTGTTTTCAATTGCCTTGGGTATATACTTAGGAGCTGAATTTCTGGGTCATATGGTAATTCCATGTTTAACTTTTGAGGACTCACCAGACTGTATTCCACTACTTTATATTCCCATCAGCAATGTACAAGAGTTCCAATTTCTCCACATTGTGGCCAACACTTGCTATTTTCCTTTTTAAAAAACTATTATTAGGGGGCTCCCCTGGTGGAGCAGTGGTTGGGAGTCCGCCTGCCGATGCAGGGGACACGGGTTCGTGCCCCGGTCCGGGAAGATCCCACATGCCGCGGAGCGGCTGGGCCCGTGAGCCATGGCCGCTGAGCCTGCGCGTCCGGAGCCTGTGCTCCACAACGGGAGAGGCCACAACAGTGAGAGGCCCGAGTACCGCAAAAAAAAAAAAAAAATTATTATTAGAGCCATCCTAATGGGCGTGGGAAGCATGAATCTTAATCTCACCCCAGTCAGGATGCTCTGTGGGGCCCCTTACCCCAGAGGGTGAGGAGAAAGTTGTCTGCATTCAGAGGACTGGTCAGGGCTTGGACTTTAAACTATTTTAGAAGTTAAGTCCCATGAGGGCACAGACATGTCTGTCTCCTAAACTACTGTATCTCTAACACCTGGCACCTGGCACATAGTAGGGCGTCTCAAAAATACGGAATTGAGGGACGTTGAACAGTCCCTCCCTCCCTTGCCTAGGAGGTATTTCAGCAAGTAGGTGTATTTCAATTGACCCCACAAAATGATTCTTTTTAAATTAGTTGCTAACATTTAAAGTCAAGAGCGATCACATAAATCTGGATTTCTGTCTTCTCTTGAAAAACTGGAGGAGCTGACAGTCCTGGGACTAGAACCCCAAGGTTCTAGACCAATCTCCTGTACTCCTCTGCTATTGACTCATGGTAGCATTGGTGATGCTGAATGGGGCTGCCCTGTAGACTGCCCCTGAGCTGTCCGGTTTGCAGCACCCTTGCCCAGAACACCTTCCTCATGTGGATGGCCCTGTGGGCCCCTATAGCCACTTGAGTTTTCAAGCCCAGCCCTCCAATCATGACAAGGCCTCCCTTTAAATAGAAAAGAAATGTCAGGCCCAGAGAGGGTAAGTAACTTTCCCAAAGTTACACACAAAGTTAGTAGTACAATCTCTCTTAGCCTCTGTCTTTCTAAGCAAACCCTCACAGCACATTTTTGTTTAAGTCTTTATTGAATTTGTTAGAATCTTTGCTTCTGTTTTCATGTTTCCGTTTTTTCGCCACGAGGCACGTGGGATCTTAGCTCCCCAACCAGGGATCGAACCCGCATCCCCTGCATTGGAAGGCAAAGTCTTAACCACTGGACCGCCAGGGAAGTCCCCCCTCACAGCATTTTGATCCCCATCCCATTTCTCTGGTTTCCTCCACCCCATGACTGGGAGTTTTAGTGTACTTTCAGAGGCATGGGTAATGATACAGAAGAAACCCTTGCTTGAATGTAAAACGTGCCCTGTTCTTGGCAGTGGCTGTGGCCACACATGCTGCACCCTCTGGATGGCACTGCACTGGGGCTTGCATTCCTAATCCTGCCCTATGACACCTGCCAGAGCTCCCACCATCACCATGAAATCCTTTGGTCCAGGAGACTTAGGTGCAACCAAGAGAATAGGTTGCCCGCCAGAGCAATAAGCACAGTAGACAGAGCACAGGAGACCTGAGTTTGAGTGCTGACATTGCCTCATACAAGTCGTGATGCCTCAGGCAAACTCCTTCACTCTCCGAGTCTCAATTTCCTCATCTAAAAAATGGGAATGAGAATACTGCCTCATGATGTGTGCAGAACAGTGTTCCTTTGATGTTAACACGCACAAAAAATGATACTCCATATTTTCTATAGGTATATATGTCTCAGATCGAGTTGCCCCAGAAGCAGACCATAGAAAAGACCATAGAAAAAATGCATTTACTATTTAGTTTATTTGGGAGCAGATCCCAGAAAACCCTGGTAGGAGAGTGGGGAAGCAAAACAAGGAGAGAAGGCAGCCAATCAAGGTGTGTTATCAAGCCAGTGCCGCTGTGGGCACCTGGAGCTCATTTCCACTGGGAGCTTGAGAAGCAAAGGAACTGGGTGACTGCGCTTGAGAAGCAAAGGAACGGGGGTATTTATCTGCCTGCTCCTGTCAGCCACTGGTCGAGGGCTGCTCCTGAGGGATGGTGATTCTCTAGCACTTCCACTTGCCAAGCTCAAGGGCAGAGCAGGCACCAAGGGCCACAGAGAAATCTCTTAGGCAAAGAGATGCAAGTGCTAGCAGTTGGACGTCCAGCGAGTGTTCGGAAATGGTGAAGCGCTGAGCTATGGGGCAGAGCGCTGACAGCATCTTCTCTGATATAGTACATGTATGCAAACGCACATGCAGAGGCTACCTGGAGGGGGGAGGGGTGGCCGTGGAGAGCCTGTAAAGGGTACGTTACAAGCATTACTCCAGAGGTGACTTCGATTTTGCTGTACTGTTTTCGATTTTTCTTTTTAAAAATTTTTTGGCCACCCCGCGAAGGCATGCAGGATCTCAGTTCCCCGACCAGGGATCAAACCCGGGTCTCCTGCAGTGAAAGTGTGAACTCTTAACCACTGAACCACCAGGGAAGTCCTTGTTTTCATTTTTAACAAGGACGGTGTATTGTTTTACTAGGTGATGAAAGGTAATTTAAAAAAAAAAAAACACATACCCACCAAAACAGAAAAGAATAGGCTCTGTCAACTATAAAAGAATAAGTGTAAAAGGGTCAGAGGATGTGTTTTTTTGGCTTTGAAGTTTCCATTTACTGAGGACAGATTTGGGGGCAGCTGACCTCGGAGCACGTTGGGAGGTTGAAGTGAAAGGTTGTCCCTGGGGTGAACTGGCCACCATGTCCTTTCTGAAGGGGGCCACCTCCACTCAGCTTCAATCGAGGAAAGACTTTGTTCCTCTCCAAGCAGAGATAAACAAACATGGAGAGTCCTTCTCAGTTTGAACACACATTTGTAACTATTGTTTAAATGGGGAAATCTAGGGCACCCTGGCAGCTAAAGGGCACTTTGTTCAATTAGTCAAGAATTTATTGAGCACCTACTGTGTCCTAGTTTTGCACACTAGTATATAGCCATGTACCAAACAATCATTACCCTCGTGTATCTTACTTTCTATGGGAAGACAGATGATACATCCACAGGTAACAATAGGTGTGTTAGTTCAGGTCCTTTGAGAAGCAGACTCTCAGAGAGATTAAGTGTGCAGGAAATTGATTAGAGGGAATGCCTGTGGGGGAAGCTAGGAGAGGCTAGGAGAGCCATCAGATAGCAGGCACGTCTGACTCCAAATGAAGGAAGGAGGGAGGAAGGAAGAGAACAAGCAAGGAAGGGAAGGTGGAAGTGTCTTAGACTGCAGGGCAGTTCTAAGGAAGGTTGGCAAGGCTGTCAAAGAGCCCTTAGCCAAAGTCTCCTATCAGAGGTCCCCCTGGCATGGGCCTGCCTCAGTATCCCCGCCACACTCAGTCCCTGGCTGGGAGCAGCCCATGGCAACAGTGATGGTCTTCAAAGCACAGCAGCTGGGGCCATTTGTCAATTCTGCTCTCAGTAGAATTGCCACGTTAGGTGGTGGTTAAAGCCATGAAGAATAGAGCTGGGAAGGGGCCAGAAAGTGATGGGAGTTGGGGGCGGAGTTCCTATCTTAGCCAGGGTGATGAGGGAAGACCCCTCTGAGAAAGTGAGATCTGCAAAGAGATCTGCATGAAGAGAAAGAGGCTTTCTGGGTGACGAACATTCCAGAAAGCAGCATGTGCAATGGTCCTGAGGTGGACACATGGTTGGTGAGTTGAAGAGTAGCAAGAGGCTAGTGTGGCTGAAATGGAAAAATCAAGGGAGGGCTGGAGGAGACAGGACTGTGAGGTTGAGGGGATTCCAGGTCAGGGAGCCTTGCCAGCCATAGAGGGGAGTTGGGCTTTTACTCCAAGTGAGACGGCAGCCCCAGGAGGTTCTGAGCAGAGGAGCGACATGACTTGACTTATATTTTTAAAAGGCTCACTTCTGTAAGAGGCAGAATGGGGATTCAAGCCCAGCTCTTTCTGGCTTCAAATCCCATCCTATGTTTTCCAAACTTCCCTGCCCCCTGCCTACCTTAAAGATAACATTATTATTCTAAGGAGGTTCGCAAGTGCCCTTGAGTTCTGGAGTTGACCAGGTGACCCAGAGGTAACATTGAACATGCTAAAAACTTACTACACGTTTGGAACAAGTGGTTGGAACACATGCATCTCAGAGCCAACCCTCTGGCCAAGTGAGGCAAATGACCAAAGGCCCGAGTTCCTCTTCAGTGTGTTGCTCTGGCACTTGCTTTTGTGTAAACCAGGGCATGACACCCGCCCTCTCTGGGGCTGCTGCTCCCATCTGTAAAACAAAGGTCTCTCCAGTCCCTTCCTGTTTGCAAAGTCAAAGTTTTGAGCTCTTGATCAGAAAGAAGCTGAGGGTCAGAAAAGGGAAGAGATGGGGAGACAGGGGTGACCCCTAAATGTCCATTATGGATAACAGTCACTTGAAGGTTTGGCTGGTTCATTCAGAAGACAGTCAGGGAACTCGAGAAGAGGGAGCTGTAGGGCTCTGCACTCCTGAAAACTCTTCAGGGACTTGGTCCCTCATAGTGAAATACTTTCTCCCCCACCCCCATGGCTGAGCTATTCAGAGAAGGGAAGTTTCCTCTAACTGGACAGTCTTGAGCCCTGGGCCTCTGGCGGTCTGCCTTCCTAAGCTTCCTGTTTGTGTTAACTCATCCCCCCTCCCCTTTCCCCACTGCAGCTTCTGAGGCTGACCCAGTGAAGTATGAGAGGCAGGAGAGCTGAGTTCTTGTT
The DNA here is from genome assembly GCF_003031525.2 of Neophocaena asiaeorientalis asiaeorientalis. Lineage (NCBI taxonomy): Eukaryota > Metazoa > Chordata > Mammalia > Artiodactyla > Phocoenidae > Neophocaena > Neophocaena asiaeorientalis. The sequence continues at coordinate 4,451,627 of NW_020173068.1, forward strand.
CTACTTGCCACTGATCACCTGGGGATGCTCTCTGCCGTGGGCCTCCATTTCCCCATCTGACAGGTGGGTTCATAATTCTGGTCCTGCTGACTTCAGCCAAGTATGGTCAGGCCTAGAGAAGGTTGAACACAATATATTCATTCCACAAATATATATGGAAGCCCTTTCTAAGCATGGCTTCAGTGCCGTCATCTTCATGGGGTCCATACTTCACACACCCTCACCTACTCTAATGGGTCTAGTACTCTCTTTACTTTCTTCCATCAAACTTCCTATCAAGGCAGTCTTTCCCGTAAGCCATTAACACTTGAGTATGAATTGCAATCCCTTGTAAGAATTTCCTTTGCACTGGGCAGGACCCTTTGAGGTTTAAGGGAGCAGAAATTTAACTCAAACTGGCTCAAACAGAAGAAGGGGGCTATTGGAAAGTCCACGAGCACGTCAACTTCAGGTAGGGCTGGAGAATCTGTATTTCTTCATTTCTTGGCTCTGCTTTGCAACTGCAAGCCTCTTTTCCAGCCAAACGGATGATTCTCACGGGCCAGGATTGAGTCACATGCCCATCTCTACTTCTATTACTGATTGGCCAGACTTGGTCACAGACCCACCCCTACAGCCAGAGGTTGAAGTCAGCTTTACCACAATCCATGGGTTGAGAATGGGGGAAGGGTGGTTCCCAAAGAAAACTGGGGAGCTGTTGTCAAAAGAAGGAGTAGATGCTACTCAGGAAAGAACTATAGCTGTTCCCTTCAGAGAGCTTATCATCCAACATCTCACTTCATATTTGGGGAAACTGAGGCCCAGAGAGAGGCTGGGACTTGCCTGAGGTCACACAGTGAGTCTGTGGCAGAGGTGGGACCAAACTCCAGGGCTCCTCTCCCCCAGCCCTCACAAGCTTCTGCTTGAGCCTAAAAGCTCCTGGAAAACCATCTCCCGCCCGATGCACAGGATGCACAGGCAGGACCTGGGCTTGGCTCTGAGAGTTCAGGAGGCGTCTCTGAGGCCTCCATAGCCAGCACGGTGACCATGGGAAGCAGCCAGGCCAAGCAAGCTGGACTTTCTCATTTCCCTTCCATGCAGCACCTGCAGAAGCTGAGGGGACGAGGAGCCGGTTTCAGGTTCCAGGAGTTCAGCAGTGACCTGAGCAAGTGTCTTTGTCAGGGATCAGCTGTTCTAAGTTAGTCTGGGGCCAGGCAGGCCACTTCTGCCCTCAGAGCCTGGTTTCGAGTCAGATTAGACAAGAAACATGTGTTTTCAGAAAATTTTAAAAGCCTTTCACATCTCTGTCCCACAAGCTTGAGAAGCAAGTGCCTTCTATTATACAGGGAAGAAGATGAGGCTCAGAGAGGGGAAGTGACTTACTCAAGGTTACACAGCCAATCAGTGGCAGAACTGGGATCCAAACCCAAGTATTCAGACCCCAAGTTTGGCCTTCATTCCACTACATTGGTTGGTCTCAAATTTTAGTGTGATAAGAATCTCCTAAAGAATTGTTAGAAATGCAGATTCCAGGCCTACATCCCCAGAAACTCTAGTTCATTCAATCCAGAGTGTGGCCCAGGGATATGCAAGAATCAGTGAGGACTCTTTGGGTACAAGTGGCAGAAATCCAACTCAAACTGGCTTAGGCAAAATTGAGAATTTACTTGCTCGTGAATCAGAAAAATTCTGAGGTTGGAAAGTTTTAGGCATAGCTGGATCCAGGTGTTCAAACGTGTCTTCAGGAATCACATTGTCTCCATTGTTCAGCTCTGCTGTCCTTTGTGATGGCTTCACTCAAAGGCAGTCCCTCCCTTCATGATGTCAGAACGGCTCCCAAGAGCTCCAGTTTTCTACATCCCCTATCTACATCTATACACACATCTATACCTGCATCCACATCTACATCTACATCTATAGCTACATCCACATCTATACCTACATCTACATCCACATCCACATCTCCATCTACACCTACATCTACATCTATATCTACATCCACATTCACATCCACATCTACATCTACACCCACATCTATACCTACATCCACATCCACATTCATATCTACATCTACATCTACACCTACATCCACATCCACATTCATATCTACATCGACGTCCACATCTATACCTACATCCACATCCACATTCATATCTACATCTACATCCACATCTATACCTACATCCACATCCACATTCATATCTACATCTACATCTATACCTACATCCACATCCACATTCATATCTACATCAACATCCACATCTATACCTACATCCACATCCACATTCATATCTACATCTACATCTATACCTACATCCACATCCACATTCATATCTACATCGACATCCACATCCATATCTACATCGACATCCACATCCATATCTACATCGACATCCACATCTATACCTACATCTACATCCACATCCACATCTCCATCTATACCTACATCTCCATCTATACCTACATCTACATTCACATCCACATCAATGCTTATGGAAAGAGAGTGCCTTTTCCCTAATTTTTCCAGCAAAACCGCAGGGCAGACTCTGCCTCGTCTAGGATCACATACATACCTATAACTGAACCAAGCACCATTGGTTGCCGGGGAACATGGAATTCTCTAATGGGCTGGGCCTGTATCAAGTTGTCAATCCCTGAAGGCAAGGGTGGGGTAGCCCCCTGAAACCCCATTGAGTGGGAGAAGCTGGGTGCCCGAGGAATATCCAGGCACTGTTATCAGAAAAGGGATGGGTGCTGAGGAAGCAAGAGCAAAAAATGTTCACTCTGCCCGGTTCTCAATTAGAATGATCACGTGAATCACCTGAGCCTCGTTAAAACACACATTCCGATTTGGGAGGTGGGGCCTGAGATTGCATTTCTAACGCCTCCCGTAGGAAGATGCTGCTGGTCTTCATGCTGGTCACACTCAGAGTAGCCAGGCACTCTTACATTTCTAACTTAGTTCAAGCAACTGTGCAGCCCCCACTCTGCAGAGAAGCCCTGGGATATATAAACCTCTTCCCTCGCCCTCTCCCCACCCCCATCCCATGGTTTCCAAACCCACCCAAACATCAGCATCATGTATTTGGGGACTGCTTGTCAACATACAGCAGACTTTGCTGCCAGTCACTGTTCATTGTGTTCTCCAGTGACCTTTATAGGATGATCCACATAATAAATTCTCTTTTGAATTTAGTGCTCAAAAAATATTTGTTTCTCTCAGTAAATCGCCATGCTTCCTGGGATTTTATGTTAACAATGTACAAATTGCCATTTTTATCTTGGCTGCTAGGAAACTCAGAGATAAATCTAGTACTCAATGGCAGTAGCAGTAGCACCCTAGGCTTCTGGTTCAATAATCTTTCCTTTCTAAATGGTGTAGCATAACCCTTTTTGAGTCTTGAAGTGCTCTGTATATGGTTTAATATTATAAGCTCCCTCAAATCCTTTTTGAAAGTCAGTGCTTCTTTGGAACATTCTTGAGTTTCCCCCAGTCTTTATTGAAATCCTTCCCATTCTTCAAAACCCAGCTTATTATCCTGCTGCTCAATTATTATAAACAGGTTGTTTTTCCTATGAACAAACTAACATACACACGTTAGTGGCAGAACCCGGATATATATTCGTTTTACAAAATGGCTTGATATTGTATATGTTTTGCAGTTTGCTTTTCTCACTCAGTAAGTATTTTAGCAGTCTTTGCGTGGCTCTGACTGTCCTTGCCAATCCCTAACAGCTTCTTGGGAAGGCAGTTCCGTATGTCCAGTCTTCCCATCCCAACTGGAGCAGGAACCAGGTCCTGATGCTTTTACTTTGGCCTGACCACATAAAGTGTGGGCTCTGGGCATGTATTTACTCACTAACAGTGCATTATGCTCCTACCGTGTGCCAGGGAGGCACTGAGCTAAGCGCTGAGGGACACAGACGTGAACAAGACCAGCCTCTGCTGTGCTGCAGAGATGGAAACTTTCTGTATCTGCACTGCTGAGTAAAGTAGCTTGAGCCACAGACAGGTCTTGAGCACGTGAAACACGGCGAGTCCTAGCTGAGATGTGCTGTACGTGTAAAACACACCCTGGGCTGTGAAGAGTCTGCTTGAAAAAATATATGTATATAAAGTATCTCAATGATAATTTTATATTGATTACATGTTAATAATTTTGACATATTGGGAAAAATAAATACATCTTAAAATTAATTCCCTTGTTTCTTTTTACCTTGAAAAAATGTGGCTGTAGAAAATTTTTAATTATATACGTGGCTCACGTTACATTGCTAGGTCTAGTGGTCATGAAAATAAGCATTTCTGAGGCCACTCCAGACCAGGCAGTAGAATGGTTCTCTTGGCTTAGGGGGAAATCACATTTTATGCAAATTTGACTCCTGCCAGTTCATCACTTTAAAAAAAAAAAAAACTTTATTGTGCAAAAATTGAACTAACGGGAATTCCCTATTTTAAAAAGTTAACTTCTAGAGTATTGTGGTATCTCTACACTTGTAGGCCAAAGGACTTGCAAACAGCGCTTGCTTTATGCTCCAGGGCAGTGCCACATCTGCTAGGGAACGGAAATGCTTATGGTTAACATTTCTGTCACGCTTATTATGTGGCAGACACCTTTACACTTCTCAACTCATCTGTGATTGCAGCCACCCCGGGAGGTAGAACCCCACCATCCATGGATCATGCATGTTCATGCCTGGGGAGACCCATCCCTCAAGACCCTGTGGCCATGCTGAATATGTAACTTGATGATGTAAGGCATACCAAATAGGTACTCAGAGAGGTGGAGGGAGCGGCTGTACCTCACACAGCTATGCTCTTCCCAGAACACCCTTAAGTTAATCAAAATATATGGAACGTAATATAATTTTATGTCATACAAAACCACACAATATGCTGTTTTATTTCCCACAATTGTAAACCATATTTATCACAAGTCAGAGAGGTATTGGTTTTTGTTTTCAATGCATACAAGTACATTATAAAGCACTGATTCATTGCAATAATTTTTCAAAATAATGATCTCGCACTCCAGGAGTCTGGATTAGTTCCTTACTTTATTCGCAAAAGGCGAATGAAGCAAAAACCGCTCAAGTCTTGATGTGGTAAACTGTTCCCAGTTCCCACCAGGACAGACAGAAAACATCCTTGTAAATAAAAAGAATCTTAAAAAAAAAAAAAAATTAAAAAAAAAAAAAAAAACTCTCGTTAACCTAGGAATTTGGGGTTATTTCTTAAGCCACGAACACATGTTTATTTTAACAAGATAAGTATAACTGAGTTCTAACTGCTTTAGAAGAAAATTGTGATTGTGTAGAGATGAGGAAGACAGTTACTTCCTTATGTGGCTGCTCACAGCCTATCTTCTCAGCAACTACATGTGCACATTTTGAGAAAAGAAAGAAAAAGTTTCTGCCACTTTAACAATTAAGTTTTGACTCTGATCGGGTAAAAGTGTTTTCTTTAAGTGTCTTTAAATTTGATTAATCCACCAGCAAAGTCTGTCAGCTCTACCTCCAAAATGTCCCCCGAATCTGTCCACTTCTTACCCCCTCCTCAATAGCCACCACCCCGGGCCAGGCCACCATCATCTCAAGCCTGGACTCCTGCAGTGGACAGGGCTCCCTGCCCTGCTCACTAAAGTCCATACTCCACCGAGCAGCCAGTGGGATTATTTAAAGTACACACTGAACCCCGTCATCCTTCTGCTTGAAACTTTCCATGGTTTCCCATCACCCTTAGAATCAAGTCCAAACTCCTCACAACATGGGGCATCCTTGTCACATGCTATCCTCTCTCTGCTGCCTGGGATCTCCAGTCACACTGGCCTCCTTTCAGTGCCTGATTCTCTTCAATCACATTCCTTTGCACTTGCTGTTCCCTCTGCCTGGAACACTGTTCCCTCAGAGTGTTACGTAACTGGCTCCTTTGTGTCAGTCAGGCCCCAGGTCCAATATCACCTCCTGAGAGAGGCCTTCCCCAACTGCCCTGTGTAAAGAGGCCCCGCATAGTTGCTCCTGATCACATCCTCTTTTATCATCCTCACGCTTTTCACTAACTGAATTTGTCTTGTTATTTATTTGTTACCTGTTTATCGTCTGTGTCTCCCGTCCACCTCCAGAGCGAGCTCCATAAGGGCATGAACTTGCTTGTCTTAATCACGGTTTAGAAGAGTGCTCAGTAAACGTTTGCTGAGTAAATGAATGGTTGAATGACCAAATAAATCCATGAGAGAAAGAAGGGAAGGAAGAAAAAAGGAAAAGGGGTCGAGGGAGGGAGGGAAGAAGGAAGGAAGCTGTTAGAAGGCAACTAGAAAATGATATGAGGAATATGATGACCTTGATTGTTTGAGCCACATTATGTGACCTGACCCTTATCAGTTTATATAAAATGTTGACGTTATATAATGAGAGTATGGTTTTACTTCACCATTTGCTCTGAGCCTGACTCTATGTTGAGTATTTCCCCACCCACGTGCTTTCTCGTCCTCCCAACGCCCGGCGAGGAGGTCGTATTATTATCCCCACTTTGCTGATGAGGGTCTGAGACTGGGGAGCAGGGGGCATGGTAAGTGAGCTGCTAGTTGGGGAGGGAGGGGTCAAGCGTCAGCTCAGGCTTTCTGACCCCAGAGCTGGCAGCTCCCACACCACCACCCCCCCCACCTCTGCTCCGAGGCTCCGCCTGTTGAATTTCAATGATCATCACGATTTATTCTCTGAATAAACTCCCCATCGCAGGGGTCCTTGTTAGCATGACTACGACAGCTTGTCAGCTCTGTGTGGGTGCGGGCCAGACGTGGTGTGGGGAAGCCCAGAGATGACAAGGGCAGAGTGAGCTCCACGTGGCCAGGGTGGGGTGAGGGGGGCAGAGAGGGGGAGGGGAGACAGGGAAGGTGACAGGGTGCCAGCCTGGGAACACGGGGTCTAGAGCCCAGCATCAAAGACTCCCCCGTGTGGGGCTCGGAGCAAGCTGGGCTCATCTCCCTTCTCTCTACCACAGGATGGGGTGTGTGAAGTCCAAGTTCCTCCGGGATGGAGGCAAGGTCTCAAAAACGGAGCCCAACACCAGCCCACACAGCGCTTTGTATGTGCCGGATCCCACATCCTCGGGCAAGCGGGTGAGTTGGGGAAGAAAGGGGAGACCGGCGGCAGCCCGGGGGCTGCCCCAACCTGCCCTCACCGCTTCCTGTTTTCCCAAGGGCGAGCAGGGTGAGTCTGGGGTGAAATGGAGCTTACCGGTCGCCAGCAGCTCCCTGACTCCCCAGGATACACCTGCACCGAGCACCCAGGGCAGGGATGTCACCGCCCCTCGTCCCACTGCCCAGGCCTTGGCCCATCAGCCTGGGTGACCAGGTCCCAGGGGGCATGGCCGGCCTCACACCTAGGAAGTACCATAAGCAGTACTGAGAGTAATGAGTGAGCAGGTTAGTGACAACAGCAGTTAAGTGATGACAGGGATGATGACAGTATCAGCGTCGTGGCAGTAACTGTAATAAGGATGGTAGGAATAACAGTAACAAGAAACTGGTGGGAATATAACAGCGATAGCAGTAGGGAGAAAAGCCGAAGGAGTAAGGGAGAAGTGGCAATGCTAGCAGAGGTTATTTGCTTACTTCTCTTACACTGCTAGAGCTTACGATGAACCAAGCCCTACCTTAAGTGCACTACTGTTATTAACACCTTTAGTCCTCACAACAGTGCTCTTGTAGGCCACGATTTGTATCATACCCATTTTACAGATGAGACACGGAGAGATTAAATAACTTGCTGAAGACCACCTGGTTGTAAGGATTGAAACTTGGGCAGTGCAGGGGTAGGAACAAGAGTGACAGAGCCAAATGCTGGTGACAGGAACAGTAGTCATGGTGGCAATAGTGGGGGTCCTGGGAGCAGTAGTTGCCATAGAAGTAGCCCCGCTAGTAATGGTAGTTGTGATAGTCAGAAGAGCTGTAGCAGTAACAAGAGTAGAGATTACAATCATCGTACTGGTAAAGGGACATCGGTACTAAGAGCAGCAATAACAGTTGTAATAATTATTACTGTTCTTTGAAAACCTACTGTGTTCCGGGCACTGGAGTGAGGTATTTCTGTTCATTAATCCAAAAACTGAGGCTGGAGTTACTTTACTTTACAGCCAGGCTGACTGAGGCTCAAAGAGGTTAAATGGCTCCCCTGGGCTCATACCGCTGGGAAGCAGCAGAGCTGGGTCTTCCTAAACTCAAGGCTAGGTTCTCTCTCCTACAGGATCCTTTCGTCCATCCCCTTACCTGAGGCTGTCCAGGAAGGACAGCCTCTGCTCGCTGCCTGCAGAGGCAGGGGTGCACTCTTTCCTGGTGCCCCTTAGAAGGTTCTTCCTTGTATTGAAGGGAGGCATATTACCCCATAACCCTTACTCCCGGATCACATACCTGCCCCTTAGTCCTGCCCCAAACACATGGAAATGGGAGAAGACTGGAATATTCACCTCCCTCCTTCTGACACTTGACATCTATTAATACAGCCTGAGGTTACACGAGATCCTGAGCTGACATCCTAAACCCTAAGTCACTCCCAGGTCTGCTTCTCACCTGGCCTGCATGTCCCGGGGCCCTTTCTGTGGCCAGGGCTCCAGGTTCTCAGGTTCTCTGAGGCCTTCTGGCTTGTCAGCAGTGGGAAGCAGAGGATTTTCTCCCACCAGTTTCTGGCTGTTCTCTCTGGGCATCAGGTTTAAGGGACGCTATTATCAGCCATTCACTGTTCCCCTCATTCAGAGCACTGGTTCAGCAGTAAGTTAGTAACTGAGAAAGGGTTCCCAGGTCATATCAGTTTGCAAAACACTGGGCCAAACACTCCTTCCCTGTAGGACTCAGAGCCTTTATAAATCTTTGTAATGGGCTTTGTGACTCTCCCCAAAAAGGATACACTTCTTAGTGTTTCCCAAACCTATTTCTTTAAATTAATATTTACTTATGTGTGTAACACACAAATTCATTCTCCTTGAAAATAAAAATCACAGATTTCAGTGAAAGCTACAGTCTCTGCTGACCAATGCCCCCCTCCCTAGAAATACCACACCCTACCTCAGAGGTATCAGCTGTTGTCAGTTTGGCATGGAACCTTGCAAACCTTTTTCCATGAATTTACACTCACATGTGTACAGTATGTGTCCACAGAAAGTGTTTAGGATGTTTGAGTATGTGTTTTATACCAATGTATCATATTTACCATTCTGAAGAACTAGCTTTGTTTACTCAACAGTATATCTTTGAGGTCTCATTGTGTCAGGAATGAAGCGGCCTCCCTTTTATAAGGGCTGCTTAGAGCACCACAGCGTAGGAACCAATTCGCCTTTGGACAGACACTTATGTTGTTTCACATACATAGTGGAGCCTTTATTCATGGGCCACGTTGGTAGACCTAGGGTTTCTTCAAACATAGCTTGGAAAACACTGATCTGGACCAAGCCCCTCACTGTATGTCGAGGGGAAGGCACAAGTACGTCCCCCAGTATGTCCAAGGCTGAAGGCAGAGCCTACAACCCAAGAGACCTGCATCCTTGTGCTGGCTGTGCCCCTAATGTGCTGTGTTACCTTGGGCACTTCCCAGCCCTCTCTGGGCCTCCTCCCATGACTCACGGGGCTGGGATATCCTTTTTGACACAGACCTTCCATGGCTACACACACACTATTGGATTCATCCCCTTCTCCCATTTCTTCCCCACAGTGGCCTGACAGTAGCAACGGCAACCCACCAGGGTCCACAGAGGGTAAGTAGCTGGCAAACACGTGTAGTGGAGTCATGTTATGTAGCGGATTAGGTTAGGTTCTCAGTCAGAGCTTGAGGCAAAAATCCCAAACAGTCAAAACCACTCTTGAAAATCCCATAAATTTCCCCCAAAGTACTTAGTACAAGCTATTGTTTTTCTATAATGTTGTTTCATAACATGAACAAAACTGTTAGCTTTAAACTCAAGAATCGCAGCTGGCATGGCAAGATGCTTACTTATATCACGAGACAGACACATCAAGGGGTCCAGGGCTGGGTGCCAGGTGTTGGGGTGGGAAACACCCAGGACTGTGGGTGTGCTCAGATAAAGCCTCACCATCCCACATGTCTCTCTTCCCAGCAGGTTCTGAGGAGATCATTGTGGTTGCCTTGTATGATTACGAGGCCATTCACCATGAAGACCTCAGTTTCCAGAAGGGGGACCAGATGGTGGTCCTGGAAGAGTGAGTCCCCATTCCACTCCCCTCTAAGACATACCTATCTCCAATACTCAGTTTTGCTCTCTTGTGCTTCAGTAAAGGACCTGATATTACACTAGGATGTAAATGACTGATGAGAACCTGATCGTAATAAAGGAAGAAGAGTTTGCTGTTAACCTGGCTTACAGCCACAGGAAAGGGGCTTGCATACTTGCTAATGGTACATCTGGGCAAGGATGGACAGTAGAAAGTGCTTTCTCAGGGAAGCCTTCCTTGGACTCCTATGATTAAGCTGCAGCCTTACCTATGGACCAGACCCTGCTGAGGTGACTTTGCATTCAGAAATCCATGGATCTCTGAGCTTGCTACCTCCAATCTCCTACCATCTTCACCATCAGTGGATGTAGTGTCTAGTATGTCCTGGGGCCCAAGGATGGGAGTGGTTATGCTTGGTCAGACTCCTGAGCCCACTCCTTCTGGCTCTCAGCCCCAACGAGCCACTGTGAGTCTGCCATGGGCATAGGGCCCCACCTTACATATGGCTAATAAGGCCAAGGCCACAAATCCAGGGAATAAGAGTGAGGCCACAAACCTAGGACTCTGAATGCAGGTACAGGGCTTGATTCTAGCCCTGGGCGGACCTTCAGAGGCACAGTGGGGATCGTTGTAAAGTTATTTTCCTTAACGGGGTGAAGGCTGGGCGTGGAGACAGTAGTGGCCCTGCCCTTCACCCTACCGGCTTCCTGGTGTTGGGGGTATTCCAGGCCAAGGCTGGGGGGCCCAAGAGGACCAGGAGTGGTCCTCCTGCCCTCTGACCCCTTTGCTTCTTCCTGTCCCTCAGATCTGGGGAGTGGTGGAGAGCACGATCCCTGGCTACCCGGAAAGAGGGCTACATCCCAAGCAACTACATTGCCCGAGTCAACTCTCTGGAGACAGAAGAGTGAGTATTCTATTTCCCCGCCCTCCAGAAGGAAGCATGAACAGAGCCAGCCTTGCTCCTGCCTCAGGGCCTTTGCACTCACTGTCTCCCCTGCCTGGCACACTCTTCCTAGGGCTCTTTGCCTGGCTGGCTCCTTCTCATCTTTCCAGTCTCAGAGAGGCCTTCCCGGTCTCAAGCAGGTCCCCTCTGAGATTCTCTCTCTCTCGTGGAAACCCATTTTACTCCCTTCTAGATACTTCTCACTAGCAAAAATGATCTTGTTTCCTTGGTTGTTCACGGGTTTGCCGTCTGCCTCCCGCACCTTGAGAACCACTGACCTAAATACCTATGTGAGTCTTACACTCCTGGGTTCTTGTGTCTGCATCAAGAAACTGCTCACAGAGGCTGCCTCTGGGGAGGGCAGCTGGGACACTGGAATCAGCGTGGGATGAGATCTTATTTCCTCATCTGCCTTGAAATAGGCAATATTTTCAAATGTTTTAAAATGCAAATGGTGCAGAAGGACCTAGGATAAAGAGTGAAAAGTGTTCCTCCCACCCTATCCCCACCCAGCTACTTCCCTTCCAGAAGCAACCAGTTTCTTGTACGTCCTCCCAAATGCTTTATACTTGATTAAGAAAATACATATATCTCCCTCCGTTTTACACAAGTGGCAGATTGAACACACACTGTTCTACTCCTTTTGTTCAGCTCTTCCGTGCAGCACCTACAGTATCCTCCTTTTCACAGCTGCAGTGTCTGTCACGTAGATGCCCCACTATCCCCTGCCAGCGGCCACTTAAGCTGCTTCCAGTCTTGTGCTGCGGTGAATCTCCTTGCGTATATGTCACTTCCTCCTGTGCAAGAGCGGTGGGATAACTTCCTAGGGATGGAATTGCCAGGGAGATAGCTCTTACTCTGTACCCTTTAACATTGCTTGAACATTTTACCATGGCATGAATTACTTTACCAAATGAGAGCAAAGAAGGCGAGTGGGAGGTGTAGAATGGTGACTAAGACCTTGGGCTCTGGAGTTAGACTGCCTGGCTTTGAATCCTGCCCCCACCACTTCCTAGCTATATGACGCCAGGCAAGTTACTTGCTTTCTCTGTTCCTCAGTTTCCTCATCTATAAAGTGGGGATAATAAAGGCAATGATTCCACAGAGTTGTTGGGTGGGTAACAAGAACTCGAGGAATGTCAGCTGTCTGTCTCCCCAGTTGATAGCAGAGGAAACAGAAGTCCAGAGAGGGAAAGCGACGTGCTCAAAATCACACAGCAGATTTGTGGCAGGGTCAAGGCCAGCTGACCTCTGGTCTGAGGTTTTTCCATCACAGCACATGAACTACTCCTCAGGGAACGGGTTTGTTTGCTGCTGCTTGAATTTTTCCACCCAAGATCCCAAACATCTAGGGAGTATGAAGAAAAGGTCCAAGGATATGGTCCCAAGTATAAAATCATTTGCAATCTCACCTTTTATCTTAGAAATGCATGCCGACTTTATATTCACTCTGTAGCCACAGAGGAGGATGAACTGCGGCAGTAACAAAGCTCAGCCCTCACTCACAGGGGCCTCCAAGACCCTGAAAAGATGGTCAAACGTTCTTGTGAAATTTGAAAAAGTAAGATTTTTGACCACAGTTGGTTAAGACTGCTGCATTTTTCCACCCAATCTTTCTGTTCATCACCTTATCCCTCCCATTGGGCGGTGCTGGAATGACCACGAGCATTTTGTATTTGTAACGCTGTGTTACTTTTCTTGAAGAAAGCTCCCCAAATTGCATAAGTTTCAGCCTCAGCAAACTGGATTCACCAGTTTGGTAAAATGTCTGTTTTAATGTTAAAATATTAAAAGAATGGTTGTTTTCCCCAAAAGAATCTGAGTAAAATTGATCCCGCAGGAAGCCTGGCCCTCAGAATCCTGGTGCCGGGCAAGAGCGCTGAGAGCCAGCCGGGATTGTCCGCCACGGGTTCACACGCTGCACCCCCCTCCCCTCCAGGTGGTTCTTCAAGGGCATCAGCCGGAAGGATGCAGAGCGCCAACTCCTGGCCCCTGGCAATGTGCTGGGCTCCTTCATGATGCGGGACAGCGAGACCACCAAAGGTGATGCAGGCCCTCCCAGCCCTGTGTCCCTGCCCACCCACCCCTACCCCACGGGGAATGCCCCGGGGGATGGGGGCCTGAACAACTCACCAGCCCACTGCGGCTTCCAAGCTTCCTCCTGCCCTTTGCTCAAGCCTAGTTTGGGCCTTCTCAGCCCCCAGAGCTGCCGGCTTAGGCCAATGGAAGTAGGAGGCAGTGACCGCCCCTAAAAACAAAATCCTGCTTGTATTCTTTTAAATATCCATCAAAATATATCTTGTCCCTAGACCTGACTCTTCCCTCTCTCCATACGAAAATGGGTGGCCTCCTCCCAAAGGAGGGCCTTCGCTGGGACCCTGCTTAAAATAGCTCCTTTGAGGTATTTGGAAGTTTTGATGTTGGAGGCCTGCTTCCTGAAATTTCTGTGCTGTGAGGGTGGCTTTGTGCCGGGTCATCGCACAGGAGGCAAGAGCAGTGCCCCCAAACAGTGCGTAACTCAAACTGACATCAACCGAGGCCAGTTTTCCCAAAGGAATGAATGTAAGTAGGAGTCTCGTGATTTCGGATTTCACACGCAGAGTGGACCTTTACTACGGTGTTTAGTCTAAAGACTGCTTGGTTCAAAGAAATCAGTAAATTACGTAAAGTGTGACCTCACAGTACCCTGGGCAAACAGTTTTGGGGCCAACAATCGAAGGCATCTGTGTGACCTTCTACTCACTCCCTAGGTATCTGAACTGGGGAAGCCTGAATGTGGCTAGAACACCACTCAAAATCAGTGTTTTGGGTCAGTGAATATTTAGGTTTTATTTCCTCCCACCCAACAAGCCCCTTTTCAGCCCCCAGAGGAAAAGAAATGGACAAAAAGGTAAAGCCGTACACAGCCCTCGGCTTCTCTTCTCCCTCTGGGCCATCCTGCACACAGGGGCAAACCTACGGGGCAGGAAGGTGAGCTTGGGCCACTGTCACAGCCCTCAGAGGTGGGGGCATAGGCGGGTTCGCCGAGTTAATAAAACTTGCAGCACAAGTGCCCCAAATCCTATCCTGCTTCTTCTTGGATTCTGCTTCTCCCCACCCAGCATCAGCCAAATCAGCCTCACCTTGACTGGGCAGAGTGGCTAAGAGTGGGGGTCCCAGAGCCTGCTGCCTGGGTTTGACTCCCAGCTCTGCTACTTACAAGCTGTGTGACTGTGGGTGAGTTACTTCACCTCTCTGGACCTCAAAACCTACGGGGCAGGAAGGTGAGCTTGGGCCACTGTCAGCCCTCAGAGGTGGGGGCATAGGCGGGTTCGCCGAGTTAATAAAACTTGCAGCACAAGTGCCCCAAATCCTATCCTGCTTCTTCTTGGATTCTGCTTCTCCCCACCCAGCATCAGCCAAATCAGCCTCACCTTGACTGGGCAGAGTGGCTAAGAGTGGGGGTCCCAGAGCCTGCTGCCTGGGTTTGACTCCCAGCTCTGCTACTTACAAGCTGTGTGACTGTGGGTGAGTTACTTCACCTCTCTGGACCTCAGTCTCCTCATCTATAAAATTGTGGTGATAAAGAACCTCTACCTTGTGGGGTTATTCATTCACTATAGTGAATAATATCATTTATCATAATACATATAACTATAATTCATTATAATGAATATTATTCCTATTCATTCATTTTTTCTTTCATTCATTTTTTATTCAGACAAGGTTCTTAGTGGCTAGCATGTATGATCAACTGTTATTCATGCAACAGTTTAAACCTCCCCCAAATCCTATGACATGGTGCTACTGTGGTAGAGAAAACTGAGAGACAGAGAGGCTAATAACTTGCCCAAGGACACTCAGCTCACAAATGGCAGAACCGTGGCCGTGGACTGAAAGACGTGTGTGTTTCTGGTCTTTGTGATGCCATGTGTATTAGGTTCCTATTGCTGTTGTAACAAATTACCACAAGCTTAGTGGCTTAAAGCGAGATAAATTTATGATGTTACAGTTCTGGGGGTCAGAATTCTGAAATCAGTCTCACTGGGCTCAAGTTAAAGTGTCCGCAGGACTGGTCCCTTCTGGAGGCTTCACAGAAGAATCTGTTTCTTTGCCTTTTTCAGCTTCTAGAGGCCACCAGCTTTCCTTGCCTCATAGCCCCTTTCTCACATCTCTCCAACCTCAACTTTCCATCTTCATATATCCTACTTTGACCTTCTTACTTCCTCTTATAAGGACCCTTGTGATTACACTGGGCCTCCCCGGATAACCCAGGATGATTTCCCTATCTCCAGATCCTTAACTGAATCACATCTGCAAAACCCATTTTACCATGTAAGGTAATATATGCACAGGTGTCAGGGATTAGAACACGAACATCTTGGGAGCTGTTACTCAGCCTGCCACAGCATTTAATGTTTACACTTACATTTCAATGTTTATACTGTAATAATTGAACTGGATATTTTTGTGTTTGTTTTATCTTTTTGCTTGTTTGTTTCTAAATAGCGTTTCTACGAAACTGGTGTGGTATCTTGGCTTTTGTGATTGATAGATAGATAGATAGGAAGAAAAAGAGATAATAATGAAGATGATGACAGCCAACATTTAATGAGTGTTTACATCCTGAGTACAAGCATTACTTCTTTTAACCATCAGGCAATGTGATGGGGTGAGGAGGTATGACCAATCCCATTTTACAGATGAGGAAACTGAGGCCCAGAGAAGTGAGACGGTCACTTGTCCAAGGTCTCACAGCTGGACATGGAGCAGCCTGACAAGCACCCAGGAAGCCTGACTGCACAGCCCACTCCTACCCTGTACTCCACTGGGCAGGTTCCAGGACGGTGCCAGTAGTGGCCTTACAGAGTGTCAGGTTGCTGACACAAGGTGGCAGGCCTCCAAGAGTCCACTCCTGAGGGGTTTCTCTCTGGCCCATGCAGGGAGCTACTCTTTGTCCGTGCGAGACTACGACCCCCAGCACGGGGACACAGTGAAACATTATAAGATCCGGACCCTGGACAATGGGGGCTTCTACATCTCCCCCCGGAGCACCTTCAGCAGCCTGCAGGAGCTGGTGGCCCACTACAAGAGTGAGTCCTGGGAGTTCCCTGGCGATCCAGTGGTTAAGACTCCGCGCTTTTAGTACAGGGGGTGCAGGTTCAATCCCTGATCAGGAAACTAAGATCCCACATGCCGTGGGACACAGCCAAACAAACAAAAAAAGAGTAAGTTCTACTGGGGCTGCCTTCCAACCGGGGGCGCAGGTGGGTGGGCCTGCCTCTCAGGAATCCGGGTCAAGTGTGCACTGCAGCCTCTGAGGCCTGCTGATGCTTCCTCCCCAGACAAATAGTTGCTTCGGATTCTCCTGAAGGCCTTTTGAGCAGAAGGGCAGAGGTGGCATCTCATCATGCTCTGTTCTCTTGGGGATGTCCCTGATAGGCGCAACCCTTTGGAACATGGGCCAGATACAGTGGACCAGGTGGGGCAGCCCCCAAGGGGAAGCCTGTGGCTGGCCTGGAGCTGGCTGCCCTCAGCTGATCAGGGACTCTATTCCAGAGGTGAGCGACGGACTCTGCCAGAAGCTGACAGTGCCCTGCATGTCCTCCAAACCCCAGAAGCCTTGGGAGAAAGATGCCTGGGAGATCCCCCGGGAGTCCCTCAGGCTGGAGAAGAAACTTGGAGCTGGGCAGTTTGGGGAAGTCTGGATGGGTAAGGACCCAGGGCCAGAGTGGGGAGGGGAAGGAGGGGAGAGGGAGGTCCTTGCTTTCAGGAACAGCCTGAGGCAAAGTGGGAATGCCACCCAGGGCAGAGGAGAGATTTGAATAATAACCATAAAGGAGCAATTCTTCAGTTCCTCTCTGATAGCAAACCAAATTGTCCTGCCATGCAAACACTGATTTGCCTTTGAGGCCAGTCCTGTTGGGGTCAAACACTTTCTTCTGGGAAGCAGGAGTCCTAGATGAGGAATCCGCTCCCTCACATGGAGCTGGGACAGTGTATTAGTTGGGTGTTGAGATAACCTGAACATTTCTTAGGATGATGAAAATTAAGAATGGGAAAGAATATAGGACTTCCCTGGTGATCCAGTGGTTAAGACTCTGTGCTTCCAATGCAGGGGGTACGGGTTTCGATCCCCGGTTGGGGAACTAAGATCCCACATGCCATGCAGCGTGGCAAAAAAAAAAAAAAAAAAAAAAAAAAAGAATGGGTAGGTATAACTGGAGATTTCCAGGTGAGTTCAGTGTTGGCAGCTGATGAACAAGCTGTTCTGAGCACCTGCCGTGTGCCCAGCGCCATGCTGGGGCATTGTGGAGCACCAAAAAGTCATATTCCACCCCTGCTGTCCTGCCTCTAATAACCTAAAAATAGCAAAGCCTGCTTTGCAGGACTGTGGGTTAGACACGATGCCTGGCCCAGTGCCTGGTGCCCCCCATTGTGTTTATACTCCACCACGTTCCAAATGGGAGTGAAGACAACTTACAGATATGCAAACAATTCAGCCAGAAAAAAATAAGGTTAAAATCCACGTATTTTAACTATATTTATTGAGAGCCTACTATATGCCAGGCACTGAATAAGAGAATGTGGCAGAGAAAGTATGGAGAGGAAGGTAAGACAGATTGGGCTGATGAGGTTGGAAAACAAAATATATTATATGAGGCCTTAGACTCTTACTACAGGAAGACCTCAACTCTGGATTAGAGCTTCCTGGCAGCCAAGGCAAACATGGAAACACAAGCAACAACGAGATTTACAAGATCAACAAGATGAAGCAGGGAAGGAGTAGGGTGAGGTGAGGGAACAGCATGTGCAAAGTCCCTGTGGTGGGAAAGGGAGTTGGCTGCTTGGGGGACTGAATGATACGCAGGCTGATTGGTGCACAAAAGGTAAGGGGGGTGTTGGTGGATGATGAGGCAAGGTGGGCAAGGCCAGATCATGCAGGGCGTTATGGACCATGATGAAACTGGTATTTATTTTGAGAGCAGTGTTAAGATTAAATAAACCATTTTAAGCAAAGATAGTATGTGTATGAATGTCTGACAAAACAAAGGTAGGTGTGTGAGTGAGTGACATAATCTGAGTGATGTTTTAAGGTTATTCTTTAATCCCTGAAAGAGCCTTTGCAGATGAGGAAACCACAGTTCAGGGAGGTTGAGTGACTTGCCCAAGGGCACACAGCTAGGAAGTGGTAAACCGGCCCTCCAACCCACATCTGTCTAAGGCCAAAGCCCATGTTTCCCCTTCTCTCTCTAAGGGCTGAGATGGGCAGGGAAGGCGTCCTGGAGGAGGCAGGTCTGCACCCAGGTCTTCCAGAACTGTGGGGAAAGAGCAGTGGGTCCTGACCACCTTTCCTGCTCCCTGTTCCACTCCAGCCACCTACAACAAGCACACCAAGGTGGCCGTGAAGACCATGAAGCCCGGGAGCATGTCTGTGGACGCGTTCCTGGCAGAAGCCAACCTGATGAAAACTCTGCAGCACGACAAGCTGGTGAAGCTGCATGCTGTGGTCACGGAGGAGCCCATCTACATCATCACAGAGTTCATGGCCAAAGGTGCCACATGCTGGGAGCTGGGGATGCAGGCTGTGGCTCCTCCGGGTCAATTGCAGAGTCAAAGGTGACTCTGTCGAGGTTCTTGCCTTCAAGATTTCCCCAGTCTGGCCAGGAGCTCTTCTGACACGAGCTCACTGATCATCTTCATATCCGTCCACCCCACCCTCCTGTTTGAGGGGGTGAAATCCTGTTAGGGGGATGCCAGGAGAAGGGGAGCACATGGGCCCCTGGGAGAGCGGATGGGGCCAGAATCCCTCTAGGTGATAGGAGAAGAGGCTTCTAGGGGTTCACTGTGAGCCCTAGAGCCTGGGGTGACTCCCTAAACCACCCCCCACCATCAGCCACCTTCCCTAGCTGGACCAATGCTCCAGAAAAAAGACTCAAAGCACTAAGACCTTTGTCAACCTTAAGAGCTGACAAAGCCTCCGTTCCAGGCTGCCCCCACCCTGCCTACACACAATCCAGGACGTCTCAGGGATTTTTCTTTTAGACCACCATTTCCCAATCATTTTCAATCCCTGCCCATTTCTCTATATACAGAAACATCTCACATGACCTCCATTTAGAGTGATTCAAAATCTCAAAGCTTTTATCATTTTCTAAACACACAATTATGCCAACCTTATAAAACCATGCCCCCAGTCATCCAGTCTCAGAAAGCTGTCTCAGTCAAGGGACCAGTCTGGCAATCACAAAGTCGTTTTCCAAACGCCCAAATTCTGTTTCTCAAACGCTAGGAGCGGTAAATACTTTTATTTAAATCCATTACTATGAACGATCTTAACCACACGCTAAAGTCCTGAGAGTAGTAAATGTTGCTTCACCCTCCCCGACACAGGCAGCCTGCTGGACTTCCTCAAAAGTGAAGAAGGCAGCAAGCAGCCACTGCCAAGACTCATCGACTTCTCAGCCCAGGTGAGAGTCTAATGGGGAAGTCTGGGGAGGGGGACAGGAAGGCAATTATCTCTTCAACAAATGTTTATTGATCACATACTATAGTAATAACAGTAATAATAGCTAACATTTATTGAGTGCTCGGGATTAAAGTATGCTTTTTCTATGTGCCTTCTATGTACTAACTCATGTAGTCCTCACATCAACCTTCTAGGGTGAGATTTTTGTTATCTATTCCTTTGTAACCAACCACTCTAAAGCTTAGTAGTCTGAAACAGCAACGTATTATTTCCCATGATTCTGTGGGGTTGACTGGGGTTGGCTGGGTGGTTTTTCTGCTCCACGTGGTGAAACTGAGGTTCCTCTTGTGGATGCATTCTGCTGAGAGCTTGCCTGGGGCTAGAATGTCCGAGATGGTGGCTTATCCTCCAAGTCTCTCTCCAGTGGCCCCACGTCACTCAATAGGCCAACCAGAGCTCCTTTACATCCTGGCAGCGAGGTTCCAAGAGGGAACCTTCTAAGGGACCAAGCCGTAAATGAGCAAGCTCCGCTTGCACCATGCTTACTAATGTCCCCTTGGCCAAAGCAAGTCCCATGCCCAGCCCTCAGTCAGTGTGGGAGGGACTTACACCATGAGTCCCAGGAGGCATGGTTCACTGGAAGCCACTGATGTAATAGTCTGGCCACAGATAGGTAATTGTCACTCCATTTTACAGAACAGGAAATTGAGGCACAGAGATGAAGTGAAGTACAGATGAGGAAACTAAGGCCCAGTGAGGTGGAGTAGCTTGCCTAAATTACTATGTTACTTTTAGGGGATACAGCAGTGAACAAAATGGAAAGTATTGCTGTCCTCCCAGGGGTTACACTTACTAAACAACTGAATCTCTTAGAGAGCCAGGACCCAAGTGGTCCTGGCTCAGTGCCAAAAGAATGCAGTATCCAGCAAAATTTTAAATGTCCATAAATCACACAAACGCTTCTTAAAACCCCATTTTCTATCTCATCTTCCCTTCACTTTCTACAGCTCTTCTCACCCCCAGCCTGAGTGCTTTTTACTTCTAGCCTCTCATTCTCTCCTATCTGTGGGAAAACAGGGGAGGAAAAGTCTGCTATGGGAGTACACGGCTGGAGAACTTAGCCCAGTCCAGGAGCAATCTGAGAAGGCTTCTCAGAGGAAGCGGTCTCTAGGCTGAGCCCTGAAGGATGAGTAGAAGTTTGGCAGATGAAGAGGAGGGGGAAGGGTATTCTAGGCAGAAGAAGCAGCCTGTGCCAAAGCCCAAAGGGCAAAACAAGAGCTCAGCCTGGTCAGTTGGAGCCTGGGCCTGGCAAAAATGAAGGGGGTGTGGCTCGCAGCCTGGAAGGTGTTAAGGGAGACGGGGCGCCTGGGCCTAGGGCTGGGCCTTCTGGAGATGCCTGAGGCAGAGTTCATTTGAGTACGCAAATCATGGGGGGCGGGCAGAGGTATAATAAAAGACTTTACCTTTCAGAGCCTGGAATGCCAGAGGCCTATGGAAATCAAGACCTGGCATTTTCCCTTCAGTGGGCGCTGCCCCGGGGAAACAATAGTCTGGCCTGTTGCTAAATTATAACCATCAAACTGGCAGAAACCTTGCTGGGTGGAGGTTCACAGACTGGGGCAAGAACCACTCTCCTCGTGGCACAGACAGGAAAATAGAAACCACAGGAGGGAAACAGGTTCTAGGCCCTTGTGCATCAAGGAGCAGAGGTACACTTAGAGCCCAGGGACAGGAAGGAGTCAACCTGGTGGCCTGATCTTCACTTCTAGTCTAGAGAGGCAGGTGGGTGCAGTCAGTGGAGGCTGCCCAGCCCTGTCACCAACTGGCTGTGGAGCCTCAGATCCACTCTGGGTCTTGGTCTCTCTATTTGTCAAATGAGGGAATTGGACCATCTCTGTGGTTTTCAAGTTTGAAAGCTTTTTCTTTTTTTTTTTTTAAGCCATAACTCAGTTAGTCAAATGAATCTTGTAGAGCAGCTGAATACTTTAAAATAGATCAAAACAGAGCTGCTCTGATTGAAGCAGGTGGCCTTCATTTTGTCCCTCCAACCCCAAGATGACCTTGAGGTATCGATTGGATTCAGTTTGAAGAGCCCTGAGCTGGGATATCCCTACAGGCCCTTCCAGCTGGTTCTGTGATTCCCTGATACTCTGAGAAGCAAACCCAGTAATAATGCCTGACATCATGGCAGCCCACTCGGTGGGCATGAAATCTCACCACCTCATCAACCCCCAATTCGTAGACCAACCCTGAACCCAGTCAACCTATCCACTATTTGTTCAGTTGACAAATCCTTGAAAAGAACCGCTATCTACACATGGGCTTAGGAATCACGTAGAGTTTTGCTATTGACCCCAGCTCTGCCTGTGTAGCTTTGAGCAAATTGCTTAACCTTTCTCAGGGCCACTTTCCTCAACAGGGACCATTATAGCCACTGTTGAAGTGAATAATTACATGCCAGACTCTGTTCTGAGCCCTGATGTAGACTTAGAGTATTAATCCTCACACGACCCCTTGGAAGAAGGTTCTATTGTCCCCATTTTACAGAGAAGAAGAGTGAGGCACAGAGGGTTAAAGTAGTTTGCTTGGAGATCACAGAGATATGGGGCTCAAATTGAGCTGGTCCAACCCCGGAGTCACCTGAGCCTTCTCGTCTGCTGTCTCCTGAGTGGGGTTAGTCCCACCTGCCCCACTGAGCTCATGAGCTTATGTGCAAATTCAGAACGTGAGAGTCTGTCCCTGGGTACTGAAAACCGGTGACGACCAGCATTAGTGCCTGCTCTGTGCCAAACATTCAGGTAGAGTAACGGACACAGACCCTGAGCAGGGCTGTCAGATTTCCAGTCCTGGTCTCCGCTTGGGCCAGTTAATTATTTCTCTAGGATTCAGTTTTCTCACCTGTAGAATAGTGCTGATATCAACAGTACCTCCCCCAAAGCAGAGAGTAAATGCTATTTAAGTTTGTTAAGTATTATCTTATGATTAATGAATAAGCTACAACGTCCGCCGTTAATGTTACAGCTGTTGTTAACTCTTTGGTCGAGGAACTCCTTATAAATTTTCCACACCCCCAGGTCAAGACTCTGCCTTACCACAAACAAAATCAGAAAGTCTCACGTCTTTGTTGGAAAGCCTGGAGCCTCAGACCTCAGTTCCAATGGCCACAGGTGCTCCCTGCTGGCCACTTTCCACAAGTGCACCATCCACTTGCCTCAGACTTTGAACAGGCTTGTGTCTCGGTTTGGTCTGGCCAGAAGTCCCGCCTCCCCAAATCATCTCACCAGATTGCACCAGCTGCAGTTCTCCAGAGCACTGGAGTTCTGGGTAACTAGAGGCAGCTTGGGGTATGGGGAGTGGAAATCCACAGACAGGTTTGAGTCAGAATCTCCCTGGTGGTGTGATCTAGAAAATGTGTCCCTCCCCTGTACAACAGAAATGGTGATAACGCCTGCCTCAAGGACATTGAAGGCCAGTTTATGAACTATAAATGCTATTTTCTGAGTTTCTGAGGGTTAATGCACAAACCCTTGTAAGTGGAAAACGTCTCTAAGGAAAAATCCCACATCTTTCTGTCAGGCTTCCAAGGTCCCTTTGTGGATAAGAATTCTCCACACAAGGTTGGGACTGACATGTATACATTAACATGTATAAAATGGATAACTAGTAACATGTATAAAATGGATAACATTAACATGTATAAAATGGATAACTAGTAAGAACCTGCTGTGTAAAAAATAAATAAAATTCAAAACAAAAAAAGAATCCTCCACACAGTCCATTATGCACTCAGCAGCCATGATGACATTAAAATATATACCAGACCATGTCACTCTCCTGCTCTAAGACTTCTCTCTTCCCTTCATGCTTAGAGTACAACCCAACTGCCTCTCCTAACCTACAAGGTTCTTCCCAATCAGCAGCCTCCCTAACAACCTCAACTCCCCCAACTTCCCCTCTGGCAACTTCGGCTCAGCCACCTGTTCTATGAATACCCGAGCTCACTCCTACTTCCGGACCTTTGCTCATGGTGATGCTCTTATTTGACACACTTTTATCATCACTCAGATCTTTCCTAAAGTTTCACCTCATCAGAGCAGCCTTCCCTGACCATCCAATCCAAAACAGCCCTCTACACTTTGTGTCCTATTACCTGCTTCGTCCTTTCTTTATGGTACTTATTACCACCTGCAGGGACCTTGCCTGGCTCCCCACCTGTTCAAGCAATATGTCTGGCACCCATGAGACACTCTGTAGATATTTGTTGAATGAATAAAGGAATTTTCCCTACCCAGGCTTGGGGGTGAAGGAGGCATAAGAGATACAGCAGAATGTTATGTGAGCCTAGGTTGTTCCCAGAAGTGGAGTTGGGGATGAAAGCCCGTCGAAGTATACTGGTTTGTGTGCGTGCAGGTCCTTGGAGAAATAACACTTTTTCCTCAAAGCGTTCTTGGGAGGTCTTGCAGCTCTAGAGAAGCCCCAAACTGGCCCAGGCCCTGAGGATCCCCCCAGTCTGGCTGGGGAGACAGAGAAATGCCAACCTGAGCCCAGGACCCTCCCACATAAAAAGAGGGAGCTGGCGCACGTATTTTCCAGCCTTCCCACACTTGGACATTTCTCTTCTGCTTTTGGATGAGACCCACCTTGGGCTGGGCCAGATCCGAGGGTAAGGGTGTCTCTGTTTTGGGTGGAGATTGCAGAAGGCATGGCCTTCATCGAGCAGAGGAACTATATCCACCGAGACCTCCGAGCCGCCAACATCTTGGTGTCTGCGTCCCTGGTGTGCAAGATTGCTGACTTCGGCCTGGCACGGATCATAGAGGACAATGAGTACACAGCTCGGGAAGGTAGGGGATGCTGCCGAGGGCCCCGTGGAGCCCACTCGGGTGGGTCGTGACTGTTGAGAGTTAAGACCCGTGAAAGTGATTGGTAAAGATGCAAAGGTCTGTCCCAGTATCAGCTGTGAGTTATTAAGCTGGACGGACTCCTGGACATAGTGTCTTGGTCTGCAGAGTCTCCCCCAGTGACTGTGATCAGTTGTAGATTGGGTTAATCAAGTCATGTTGAAATTAAGGGTAAGAGCATTGTTATGTGTAGTCGACAAAAACTGGGAAGCATCTAAATGTCCACAAATAGTAGAATGATATTTAAATTGGGGTATAGTCACAGAATATAATATTATGTAACGATGAGAACTTACGAACCAGTGACACATGCAAAAAAGTAGATGACTCTCACGGCATAATATCGAAATAAAAGAAATCAGACAAAAAAGTAGATGCTGGATAGTTGCATCTATATAAAATTCAGAAACAGGCAAACACATATGTGAAGGTTGACAGCAGCAATATTCTTAAGAGCCCCAAAGTGGAAGCAGCCCAAATGTCCATCAACTGATACACAAAATGGGATATAGACATACAATGGAATATCATTTGGCCATAAAAAAAGGCATGAAGGGGCTTCCCTGGTGGCTCAGTGGTTGAGAGTGCGCCTGCTGAAAGGCATGAAGTACTAATATACCCTAAACATGGATAAACTTTGAAAACATCATGTTAAGTGAAAGAAGCCAGACACGAAGACCTATATTATATGATTCCATTTATATGAAATGCCCAGAACAAGCAAATCTACAGACAGAAAGTAGATTAACTCCAGCCTAGGGCTGGAGTGGGGACCTGGCAAGAAATGAGTAGTGACTGCTATGGTTTTGGGGGGTATGATGAAAATATTTTAAAGCACAACTTTGTGAATATACTAAGAACCATTGTACTGTATACTTTAGGTGGGTGAATTATATGGTCTGTGAATGTATCTCAAACAAAAAAAAAACAGGCAAAACTCATTTATGATGTTAGAGATCAGAATAATAGCTACCTGGATTGGGGGGGTTATTGACAGAGAGGGGGCCGGAGGGAACACTTCTGAGAAAGTGTTCTATATCTTGATCTGAGTGGTGATTACAAAGGGATATACATATATAAAATGCATCAAGCTGTGTATGAAAGATTTGTACATTTTATTTCGTGTTTATTATGACACAATTTTAAAAATCTAAACTTAGGGCAACCACTAAAAGAATAGAGTGTAGGGCTTCCCTGGCGGCGCAGTGGTTGAGAGTCTGCCTGCTGATGCAGGGGACACGGGTTCGTTCCCCGGTCTGGGAAGATCCCACATGCCGCGGAGCGGCTGGGCCCGTGAGCCATGGCCGCTGAGCCTGCGCGTCCGGAGCCTGTGCTCCGCAACGGGAGAGGCCACAACAGTGAGAGGCCCGCATACCGCCAAAAAAAAAAGAATAGAGTGTATAATTTCTAAACCAAGAGAGGATAAGCAGGAATAAAAAAAACTCTCTCAATCCCAAGGAAGGAAGGGATTGGGGAAAAAAAGAAAAAACATAGAGCATTTTCAGAACTTGACTATGTACTAAATCATAAAGCAGGTCTCAACAAACTCCAAAGAACATGTATCCTTTACACCACATTCCCCGACCACAGTGGAATTATGATAGAAATCACTCACCAAAGGTTAACTAAACCCATCCCAGACCAGAGGCAAGGAGGGGAGGACTAGAAGGGGAGACATCCAGTGACGGGGGAAACCTCAGAGGCCAAGAGCCAAAATCTTCCCTTTCCCCATTGCAGGGGGTTAGGGGGCGGAGGCATCAGATGTGACCTGGTCTCAAAGTCCCTTGAAGTTCTGCTGTCCCCAAAGATCCTGTGACCTCTAGGACTCCACTCTTCAGGAGTTGCAGTTCACCAGGACATCAGCTGAATCAATGAGGTGGCCCCAGAGAGTGAGTTCCCAGGCACACCCCAGGCACCTCGGCCCAGTCCTCCCCACTTTAGCCATCTGTCCTCAGGATGGATGTTCCTTGCTTCCACGGAGGCCAGATTGAGGGAAGTCACAGTTCTGCAGGGGGCAGACGTTGGCAGCTGTACTGCTGTCCTGTTCCCTTGCACTAGCAGAGACCCAGCCCTGACTGCTCCCCAGACTCAGCCTGACTCTGCTCTGTCCAAACCATAGGGGCCAAGTTCCCCATCAAGTGGACAGCTCCTGAAGCCATCAACTTTGGCTCCTTCACCATCAAGTCAGACGTCTGGTCCTTTGGTATCCTGCTGATGGAGATCGTCACCTACGGCCGGATCCCTTACCCAGGTAGGAGAGGGAACATCAGCTTGGGGCTGCTTCCAGGGCCCAGCCTGGCTCTCTTCTCTTGTCAATGCGGCCATTTGGACCGAGTTTTTGTTTGTTTGTTTGTTATTTTGTTTATTTATTGTTATCAATTTCTTTTCTTTTTTTGACTGCATCGGGTCTTCTTTGAGGCACGCGGGATCATTCATTGCAGCGTGCGAGCTCTTCGTTGTGGTGCGCGGGCTTCTCTCTAACTGTGGTTTGCGGGTTTTCCCTCTCTAGTTGTGGCACGCGGGCTCCAGAGCGCGTGGGCTCTGTAGTTTGCGGCACGGGGGCTCTCTAGTTGAGGCACACGAGCTCAGTAGTTGTGGCACACAGGCTTAGTTGCCCCACTGCATGTGAGATCTTAGTTCCCTGACCAGGTATCAAACCCACGTCCCCTGCATTGTAAGGTAGATTCTTTACCACTGGACCACCAGGGAAGTCCCGATTTTTATCAATATTTTTATTGAAGTATAGTTGATTTACAATGTGTTAATTTCTGCTGTACAGCAAAGTGATTCAGTTATATACATTCTTTTTTAATATTCTTTTCCATTATGTTTTATCATAGGATACTGAATATAGTTCTCTGTGCTGTACAGTAGGACCTTGTTGTTTATCCATTCTGTATATAAAAGCGTCCATCTGCTAACCCCAACCTCCCACTCCATCTCTCCCCCAACCCCATCCCTCCCCCAAGCCCTTCCCCCTTGGCAACCACCAGTCTGTTCTCTATGTCAGACTGAGTTCCTGGCCCTCACCCCCAACTTCCCCTCGCCTGCCCCATCTCAGTTAAAGCCTCCATTATCCATCCAGTTTCTTAAGCCTGAAATCTGGGAGCCTGCTTGGCCCTTCCTCTTCTCTCATCCGTTTCCACATCCAAGAAGTCACAGGGTTCTGGCCATTTGACTCCAAAACATCCCAAGTCGGCCCACTTGTAACTCCACAGCCTCCCCAACACCAGGCCAACGTCCTCCCTCGCCTCGCTGGTGCAGTGACCTCCTAATCAGTCTCCCATCTCTCTAACAGGCCTTTCTCCACCTGAGACCAGAGGGGTTTTTCTAAAACTGTGAACCAGATCTTTGCCCTTCTCCACCTCTAACTTTTTTTTTTTTTTTTTTTTTTTTTTTTTTTTTTTTTACAACCGCTGCGCCACCAGGGAAGCCCCACCTCTAACTTTTTAATGGCCTCCCAGCATAATTAGGACAGAATCCCAACTCCTAATTGTGGCCTGCAGGTCCTTCATGATCCAGCCCCTGCCTACTTCTCCCATTTCATTTCATGCTGTACCCCACAGCCCAGTCATCTGAAGCAGCAACCTTTTTGGCACCAGGGACTGGTTTCACGGAAGACAGTTCTCCCACGGATGGAGGTGGGAGGGTGTTTCAGGTGGTAACGCGAGGGATGGGGAGCAATGGGGGGCAGCAGATGAAGCTCCGCTGGCTCACCCACCGTTCCTGTACTGGTCCACGCCCCGGTGGTTGGGGACCTCTGATCTAAAGTACCATACATGTCCCTGTGATTCTCATTCACAATACCCTATACTGTTTCATTCACAGCATTCATCACCGCTGATAACTATATATTCATTTGGTATTTTCTCCATCAGACTCTGAGCTCTGTGAGGCCAGAAATCTTTTCTGTATTCCTCACTGGTGCATCCGCACTGCCTACATTTGTGCTTGGCTCATAATGGGTGTCTAGTAACCATTCGTCAAATGGGTGAACTTATCCCCATGCCTATGGGCAGCACCCTACACTGCGTAGACCATAGGGTATACAAAGATATACCCGACATGTAGATTGCCTGGGACTCAGTAAATAAAGTTGTTCTCTGTTCCTTTTCAGTTGGGACGTATCCTAGGGTATCTGTAGCCAGAACACTGGGGAGAGGAGGCAAGGTGGATATAAAGAGTCCCTGA
Source organism: Neophocaena asiaeorientalis asiaeorientalis (assembly GCF_003031525.2). Taxonomy (NCBI): domain Eukaryota; kingdom Metazoa; phylum Chordata; class Mammalia; order Artiodactyla; family Phocoenidae; genus Neophocaena; species Neophocaena asiaeorientalis. The sequence continues at coordinate 4,480,310 of NW_020173068.1, forward strand.
CTTTTTTTTTTTTTTTTTTCGCGGTACGCGGGCCTCTCACTGCTGTGGCCTCTCCCGTTGCGGAGCACGGGCTCCGGACGCGCAGGCTCGGCGGCCATGGCTCACGGGCCCAGCCGCTCCGCGGCATGTGGGATCTTCCCGGACCGGGGCACGAACCCGTGTCCCCTGCATCGGCAGGCGGACTCTCAACCACTGCGCCGCCAGGGAAGTCCTGAGTTTTAATCCTGTCCCCATCAACGATTACACTTTGGGAAATCCACTTGACTTCTACCCTAGTTCTTTATCTGTAAAAATTATAGGTAATGATGTCAACTACCTTGCAGAAGTGGTTTTGAAGATTAGAAATAAAAGGTGTAGACACTTGGTTCACTCATCAGTATTTATCAAATTCCTACTGTGTGTTAGGCATGAAGGATACAGTGAGAGACAAGGTCCCTGCTCAGCAGGAGCTCACGTTCTAGCCTGGAGGAACACACACTAAACAGACACACACTCTCAGTGGAGATCACTGCAGAGAAGAAAATGAAGCAGGGGCTCGGGAGAGGGGGTGACATGGGCCTCCTGCGGACAGGGAGCACTGTCAGAGCAGGTCATATTTGAGCGGAAAGCCAGCTGAGTGAAGATCTGGGGAAAGGACTCCAGGTAGGAGGTACTGCCAGCTCTTAGGGCCTTCGGTGTGCCTGAAGAATAGCAAGGAAGCCAGGTAGCTGGAGACAAGGAATGAGAGCAGACGGTACGTGAGGGGGTTGGCAGGGGCCCAGTCAGGCGGGATCCATAGTCATGGCGAAGCCTATAGGTGTTAGTCTAAGTGTACAGAAGCCATTGGAGGGTTCTAGGCAGGGGAGTGGCATCATCTGATTTCCGCATTTAAGTGATGCTCTGGTTAGTGTGGAGAGTGCATCAGGGCTGGGGCGATTGTGGGAGCTGCAGCAGTGGCACAGGCGATGGTGACAGTCGTAACAGATATAAGTTGATGAGTTGGTGCTGTGTTTTATAAGAAGAAAGGATGTGACTTACTGATGTGGAAGGTGAGGGAGAGAGAAGAATCAAGGATGAGTCTCCTTGTTTTGATTGAGCAACTGGGTGCATCATGGTCTGGGAATAGACATTCAAGAATTCTGTTTCAGCCCTGTTAAATCTGAGGTGACTTGTAGACACCCAAGTACAGATGTTCAAGGAAGCACTTGGATCTATGAATATGTTTGGTGTTCAGGACTGGTAATATAAAATTGGGGATATAGATGTTTAAAGGGTTGTTCTTGAGGATAACTAACATAAACTTTAATTGAACAAAGAAATGTTCCCGGGGCTTCCCTGGTGGCGCAGTGGTTGTGAATCTGCCTGCTAATGCAGGGGACACGGGTTCGAGCCCTGGTCTGGGAGGATCCCACATGCCGCGGAGCAACTAGGCCCGTGAGCCACAACTACTGAGCCTGCACGTCTGGAGCCTGTGCTCCGCAACAAGGGAGGCCACGATAGTGAGAGGCCCGCGCACTGCGATAAAGAGTGGCCCCCACTTGCCACAACTAGAGAAAGCCCTTGCACAGAAACGAAGACCCAACACAGCAAAAATAAATAAATTAATTAATAAACTCCTACCCCCAACATCTTCTAAAAAAAAAAAAAAGTTCCCACTCATAGGGTGACACTGAGTCTAGCTATCTGACTGTTTTATCTTGAGGGTACACCAATAAAAACCAGGCAATGGGTTATGGAATGCTGTATCCATTAGGATGCATTAGGCTGCAAGTAACAAATTATCAGGCTAAGAGTGGTGGAAACAATAGGTAAGTTATTATTCCCCAGAGCAAGGAGTCTGGCACTGGTGACTGGTCAGTTCAGTTGCTCAAAGGCTCTCGGGACTCTGGGTTGGTTCCTCTGTGACTGTCTTCCCCATGTGGTCAGATGGCTGCTGCAGCTCCAAAGATCACATTGTGTCAGCGTCCAAAGGAAGCAGGAAGGGTGCGTCCTCCAAAGCCTCTTTTCTCATAAGGGAGAAAAACCTTGCCTGAAAGTTTCCTGGGAGTCTCCCCATCAGCTCCATTGGCCCAAACTGGGCACCAGGCCCCTGCCCTCGCTGCAGGGGTGGCTGGGGAAGGGATACCTGGCTTTCACAGTGGGAGGAGCTCAGCTCCCGTGGGGAGGTGGGGAGTGATGGTTGTTGGGGAGGCAACGGTGTCTGCCACCCCAACCCCAATCCCTCCCTTTTCAATTCCATGGCTCCTTCTCAGGGATGTCAAACCCCGAGGTGATCCGGGCACTGGAGCGGGGGTACCGGATGCCTCGACCAGAGCACTGCCCCAAGGAGCTCTACAACATCATGACTCGCTGCTGGAAGAACCACCCCGAGGAACGGCCCACCTTCGAATACATCCAGAGTGTGCTGGATGACTTCTACACGGCCACCGAGGGCCAGTACCAACAGCAGCCATGACGGGGGGCGGCCAGGCAGGGCCAGGCACTGAGGCCATGCCTGCGCAGGGGCTCCAGCACCATCTGCCCAGCACCCGCTCACCTTTCCCACTCCCAGACACCCACCCTCTCTCCAGCCACAGTTCCTCATCTGTCAAGTGGGTGGGTTGGACCGGACAATCTCTTTTTGACTCTAGCAACCCACAATCTGCCAATCTCAGGACACCCCTGGCTGATATTTCTATTGCCTGGGACAGCTGGATTCCAGTTACAGCTGTGGTTTGGATGGAGAACTTTAAAAATAATGAAATAAATATTTAAATAAAAGATCTGAATGCTAAAGGTTTTACTAACAAGTTGGCTTGTCTTGTCCTGCCAATTTCTGAACATTTGCCTTTTGCTGGATGTCAAGTCAAAGGGGGAAGGACTGGCAAAGAGAAGTGGGGTTCAGTGCTCACAGTTTTCTAACTGCCCCCAAATACTTGCTGGCTGTATTAGTTTCCTATGGCTTCTGTAACAAATTAGCACAAACCTGATGGCTTAAAACAAAACAAATTTATTGTCTTGCAGTTCCATAGGTCAGAGTCTGAGATGGGTTGGCAGGGCTCTGGGGGACAATTGTGTACTTGCCTTTTCCAGCTTCTAGAAGCTGTCCACATTCCTGGTTCCCTTCTGTTCATCACTCCAAATTCTGCTTCCGTTATCACATCTCCTTCTCTGACTCTGAGGCTCCTGCCTCCCTCTGTTACTTGTAAGAACCCCTGTAATTACATTGGACCCACCTGGATAATCCAGACTAATTTTTCCATCTTCAGTTCCTTAATCACATTTGTAAAGTCCCGTTTGCCACATAAGGTAACATCTTCACAAGTTCCAGGAATTAGGACGTGGACATCTTTTTTTTTTTTTTTTTTTGAGGGGGAGCATTATTCACCTGTCACAGTGGATGGTTTTTTGTCTCCCAGAAGCTGGGTCGGCCAGGATGACAGGAATGATTTTTCACGATCTGGGACACTGACTCTCCTGTCAAGCCACTTTTCTATGCACGTTGGTTGGTCTGGATCTCCCACAGGGTTGGGGGCTGCCTGTCGCCCCTGCATTTCTCATGGCCAAGCAGTCATCATGGTTGTTAAGATGGTATCCACCGCTGCAGGAGCCCTGGCAGCTGGAGCTATGGCTGCTGAGAGGTATCTGGTACCCTGCGTTGGAAGCTCTCAGTGGAGGGTGGGGGGTGGGGGAAGATGTGGGAAGGAGGCAGAGAAGATGAGGCAGTGGGGCCTTCCTGCATGTTGTCTCAGTTGAAAGTCACTGTTGGTTAGCTTTGTTGTAGGGGGAGCGATGAGAAGAGGTGGACAGTGGGGTGGGGAGCAAATAACACCTTTCTGTATTATTGTATCTCCTGAAGGATCTGTATATATCCTTCTGTGAAGTACCCGCCAGAGTCCCATGGAATGCAATACTGACTTGATTCTGTAGCCCTGAGTAGCACAGAGTCTAACCTTAGGCACTGGGTATAAGAACAGTGGAAAATAAAGCTAGCAGTGTTTCAACTTACTTAGTTTGTAACTGAGTTCCTCTCTTGCTTTCTTGTTTGGGAATGTGTCTTTGGATATCTGAAAGCAGAGCCCAGGGTCCTGTGATAGGAATTTGCATATATGACCTGTGGCATATTAGATTGCTGTTCAGTAATCCATAGGAGGAGTAAACTTCCCTGCCCCATTGACCTGAAAAGAACAAGGTCCAAGCAAGATAAGTGACATGTGAAACAGATCTGGACCCAACCTGCAGCTTGGATTTAAACCCAGCTGAGCACAGCCTTGATCAACTGAAATCCAGCCAACCCATGGACGTGTGAGAGAGAAGTAAATGCTTATTATTATAAGCCCTTCTGGGGTTGTTTTGTTATGTAGCATTATTATAGAAATAGATGACTGAGAAATGATCTCAAAAGGTGGAGCCTATATGGACAAGATCAAAGGGTCAATTCCTGCCCTCCCGCTCTTTCAGTTTACACTGCCCTCTGAACCCCATTAGCCTACACCCTGATTTATCCCTTTGGTCACAGGAAAGACTGATGAATACTGGGGGCAGGTACAACATCAAAAGTATGATCTGTGAAAGAAAAAATTGATAAATTGGACTTTATTAAAATTAAAACTCTGCTCTAAGACATTTAGGAAAATGAAAATACAAGCTCCACTCTGGGAGAAAATACTTGCAAAACATGTATCTGACAAAGGACTGATATCCCAAATACACAAAGAAGTCTTAAAACTCAACAATAAGAAAACAATTCACTTTAAAAAATGGGCAAAACAGGGCTTCCCTGGTGGCGCAGCGGTTGAGAGTCCGCCTGCCGATGCAGGGGACACGGGTTCGTGCCCCAGTCCGGGAGGATCCCACATGCCGCGGAGTGGCTGGGCCCGTGAGCCATGGCCACTGAGCCTGCGCGTCCGGAGCCTGTGCTCCGCAACGGGAGAGGCCACAACAATGAGAGGCCCGCGTATCGCAAAAAAAATGGGCAAAACACATGGACACCTCAAAAAGAAGATATGCAGATGGAAAATAAGTATATGGAAAGATGCTCAACATCATATGTCATTAGAAAAATGCAAATTAAAATAACAATGCAATACCACTGCACTCCTATCAGAATGGTTAAAATTCAGAACACTGATACAACCAAAAGCTGACAAGGATGTGGATCAACAGGGACTCTCACTCGTTGCTGGTGGGAATGCAAAATAGTGCAGGCACTTTAGATGACATTTGGCTCTTTCTTACAAAACAAGCATACTCTTATCATACAGTCCAGCAGTTGCACTCCTTGGTATTTATCTGAATGAGCTGAAAACTTATGTCCACACAAAAATCTGCACAGATGTTTGTAGCAGCTTTATTTATAATTGTCAAAACTTGGAAGAAACCAAGATATCCTTCAATAGGTGAATGACAAACAAACTGTGATACATCCATATAACGGAATATTGTTCAGTGCTAAAAAGAAATGAGCTATCAAGACATGAAAGAACCTTAAATGCACTAAATGAAAGAAGCCAATCTAAAAAGGCTACATACTGTATGATTCCAACTATAGGACACTGTAGGAAAGGTAAAACTATAGAGACAGTGAAAAGCTCAGTGGTTGCCAGGGGTTTTTGGGGAGGGAGGGAGGGATGAAGAGGTGGAGCACAGGGGATTTTTAGCGCAGTGAACCTATTCCATATGATTCTCTTAATGGTGGATACATATCACTATAAATATGTCAAAAGTCATAGAATGTACAACACAAAGAGTGAACCCTAATGTAAAATATGGACTTTGGTTAATAATAGTGTATCACTATTGGCTCATCAATGGTAACATATGTACCACACTGAGGCAAGATATTAATAATAGGGGAAACTGGGGGCTGGATGAGGGAGTATACGGGAACTCTGTACTTCACACTCATTTTTCTGTAAACATGAAACTGCTTTAAAAAATAAAGTCCATTAAATAAATATGGGGATAGATGTGTGCCACCCATTTTATGGGAAAACGGCATGCACTCCTCCCCAGAAGATGGCAAAGAAGGCATGGGTAAAGTGCCCATTCTAAGATGTTAATGACTTGCTTCAATCTTTTCCCTAGTTATAGCTTTGAGTTTAAATATAGGGAAAGCACTTGTTTCACTCTCTTCCCTGTGACTTGTAAAACTTTCTCCTTATTACCCCCCTGGGCCCTCAATTTTGTCACGTGTCTGTCCTTGTCACAATATGTTCTGACATAAGGCTATAACAGTTTGCATTCTGTTTGCATCCCTTCCCTTTGGGGGGTTGGCAGTGACTGCTGGTTGTCCCCATATCTATGTTCCCCCTTCTTCTAGAAGTAGAATTCTGAGAAACAGAACTTTTATTAGGGACACATAACTCCCTGGAATGAAGACTACATTTCCCACTCTTGCAGCAAAGTGTGGCCATAAGTTCTGATCAATGGGTTGTAAGTGGAAGTGTGGTGTAGCATCTTCCAAATTCCTTTCTTAAAAGACAACTGATGTGGTCTCTTCGCCTCTTAGTTTTCATCTCTTCCTCTATCTTTCTGCCTAGAATGTACATGTGAAGGCGAGAGCTTTAGCTGGAAGCTTGGACCCTGAGGAAAATAAATTAATTCTAGGGATGACAAAGCTGGATGAAGCTTGATTCCCTGAAGATATTTGAGGCACAGCTGCCATATCAGCTAAGACAGTCCTCCCCAGACTTTTCACTTTACAGGGTGTGACATGCACTGTTGGTATCCCTTAAAGTGGACTGGATTTTTAGCTGTCATCTGCATCACTGTGCCTGAGAGCTCTTTTTCTAAAACTGCAAAAAGCTTCAGCTACCAGTGTTCCCAGAAGGCCAAAAGTTCTAAGGAGTTAACACCCTGTGGGATCAGTCCTCAACTAATGACTTTTGGGAGGTGGTGTATAAATCCCCCAGCTCCCTTGCCCCTTGGGTAGGATAACTGAGGTGTGTGTTTTGCACTGTTTCCCAGTTTCCCCACAGAATTAAGCTTCAGTTAACCACGATGGTAACTTGCTTGACAACATATGCTTTCCAAATATAGTTCCAACACGAATGTGGGTTGATAGCTTCATGTATATTCACGAATCAGATGAAAATGAAATAATGAAGGCGTACATCAGAACTTCACTTGTTATTCAATGATATGAGCAACTTCTTTGCTGAATAAAGTATGAGTTTCAAATGCTATCACATTTTTGTGCTAATCACAATGTAACAGCTACAGACGTGATATTCTGAAAGTTTAGTCTGCATAACTGACACTTTCTCCATCACTTTAAGTCTGGGCTGGGGTTTGGCAAACTACATTTTATTGGAACACAGCATGCTCATTATTTACTGTTTGTAGCAGCTTTTGTACTACAAGGCGGAGTTGAGTAGTTGTGACACAATCACATGGTCTGCAAAGCCTAAAATATCTACCATCTGTCCCTTTACAGAACATTTTTGCTAACAAAGCAAAACTTCAAGCCCTGATTTGTAGCATTTGCTGATTTTTGTGGTGTAAATATCCCCACCATGGCCAATTTTAAGCTACCATCCAGAACTGCATTGTGGCTTTCACGGGGCTTAGGCAGTTTTGCCTTTGCAGGACACTTCCTTCACAAAATATACATTTTATAAATATCAATATAAATATTTTTATTTATAAATATAAATTGTATTAAATATAAATTGCAGTCAACAGCTGCATTGATATAAAAATGAATACACTGGGAATTCCCTGGCAGTCCAGTGATTAGGACTCGGTGCTCTCACTGCTGGAGCCTGGGTTCAATCCCTGGTCGGGGAACTAAGATCCCATAAACTGTGCAGCGTGGCCAATAAAGAAATAAATGCATACATAAATAAGTAAATAAGCTCTTTTTTTAAAAAAAATGAATATGCTAATATTACATATGAAAACTTTTACTTCAACACAAAAGCTCATTTTTGCCTTCTGATTTTTAAAAGGAATTAATTTCTTTTAAACATTTCGTGGACCCTAAAAGTATGTTGGGCCTTGGGCACTGTACCTACTGTGTTAATGGATAAACTGTCTCTGCTACCAACCCAAAGTCACTGAATACAGAGCTGGGAAGAGATGTGTAGCAGCACATGAAATAACAGTATTTCTGTCATACACATAAAATAGATGTAAATAAAATCAAGAGCTTAGCAAATAATAAAATCTAGTAAAATTATTAGGAAATGAGTTTTGAATATTTCATACTTTTGTTTTTAATACCACTTACTTAATTTTAAATGTATATAATTTAATTTTCACTAATGCCCGTATTCAACAACTGGCTCACAAAATTTCTGAGAATTTAACTATCAGCTCTTGCAAACAGTAGAAGCTGGCTTCTGCACACCATTGCCTTCTGGCATCCCTTTACCTCCCAGATAAAGTACTTTTGCTTGAATCCTTGTCTCAGAGTCAGCTTCTGGAGAAAAGCAAACTAAGACAGAGAAAAGTAAGTGTTCATCTTGTTAAGCCACTGTTATTTCCCGGGGCGGTGGTGTGTGTCTTCCTTGCAGCCGGATCTATTCCCAACTGACAGAGTGAGGCCTAAGATTAATTCATAACGCAAGCATTCAACAAATATTTTTTTGAGCACATACTTAGTAGGGACACAGCTGGGAACACCATAGACCCAGTGTAGGCTTTCACGGAAGAAGGACAATAAGAAATAACCAAAGTATCTCTCTCTCTATGTGTGTGTGGGTGTTTCCCAACTGTGTTGGGGGCAGGGAACATCTCTCTGAGGTGACAGTTGAGCTGAGACCTAATCATGAGAAGGAGCTAATCACACAAAATGTTGAGAGAAGAATATTCCAGAGAGAAGGAACTGCAAGTACAAAGGCCCTGAAGTAGAGATGAGCTCGGCAAGTTCCAAGTAGGTCTGTGTGGCTGGAGCCTGGTGAGTAAAGGGGACAGTGTAGGAGTCAAGGCCAGATCGTGAAGGCCCTTGCAGGCCATGGTGAGGACTTGGGATTTTCTGTTACCGCAGTGGGAATCATTCCAGAGTTTTAAACGGGGAAGAAACAGTTGATTCTTGTTTTTTAAAAGATGACTTTGATGGTTAAATAGACATTAGAGGTGACAAGAGTGGGTGTAGAAAAACATCACCCCAGATGCCTAGGGGAGAGAGGGGAGGGTGGCCTAGGCAAGGATTGCGCCATGGTTTGTGACAAAATGACCCCCAATGAATCATGCCTCCTTGAACTCGTGCCTGTGTGTGATCCCCTCCCACTTTGACTCTGGACTGATCTTGTAACTTGTTTTGACCAACAGATTGTGACAGAGCTGATGCTATGGGATTTCTGAAGCTTAGGCCTTAGGAAGAGGCTAGCAGCTTTTGCTCTCACCCTCAGGGACCCCTGAGACCACACTGTGAAGAAGCCTAGGCTGCCCTTGTTGAGGATGAAAGACCATGAGGAGAGAGAGGCCCTTCTGATAGTCAGCACCAACCTCCCAAACATATGAGGCCACCTTGGACCCTCCAGCCCCAGTTAAGCTGTCAGATGAGAGCGTATGAAAGATCCCAGTTGAAACCATCAGAATTTCCCAGATGGCCAACTTACACAATCAAGGGAAATAATAAATCGTTGTTGTTTTGAGCCACTAAGTTTTAGGGTAGTTCGTTATGTAGCAATAGATAACTGACACCACTGTGAGAAGGACATAGATTAACACATCCTACCCTTCTCCTCGGAGATATCTAAGGATCGGATTTGCTTCCTCTAAGCCCAGCCCCACCCTCCAGTTTTCCTTGGAGAAGCATTTTTGCAGGTGTCTGGAACTACATGCCTCGATGCTCCTATAAGACCCCTCTAGTTTGGGTTTGGTTTTGTCTGTCTGTCTGGATGTACAACGGAGGCATGGACTCGACTCAAAGGATTTGAGTCAAGCCTTATCCCCCTTCTGATCTGCTGGGTTACGTTGTCCAAGTTTCTCAACTTATCTTTATCTTAATGTTTCCACCATTCCAGAGATAAAAAGGCAGCCCTACTGACCTCAAAGTAATAACAGCAAGCATGTATAGAGCACTTACCATGTGACAGGCACTATTCTAATCTTTTGACATATATTAACTTATTCAGCCCACATAACCATCCTACGAGGTAAGGTCTTTTATGATCCATGCTCTACAGATGAGGAAGTTGAGGTTTAGAGAGGTTAAAAAACCATCTTCACACCCATTAGCATGGTTATTATTAAATATAACAACAACAACAGAAAATAACAAGTGTTGGTGAGGATGTGGAGAAATTAGAACCCTTGTGCATAACTGATGGGAATGTAAAATGATACAGCCACTGTGGGAAATAGTATAGCAGTTCCTCAATAAGTTAAACATAGAATTACCATATGATTCAGCAATTCCACTTCTGTGTGTACACCTAAAAGAAGTGAAAGCAGGGATTTGAACAGATATTTCATAGCAGCATTATTTACAATAGCCAAAAGGTAGAAACCACCCAAATGTCTTAAGGAATAAAATTCTGATACATGCTACAACATGAACGAAACTTGAAGACATTATGCTAAATGAAATAAGCCAGACACAAAAGGACAAATGTTGCATAATTCCATTTATATGAGGTATCTAGAACAGGCAAATTCATAGAGACAGAAAGTAGAATAGTGGTTACCAGGGGCTGAGGGGAAGGTATAATGCAGAGTTAGAGTTTAATGGGTACAGAGTTTCAGTTTGGGATGAAGAAAAGTTTCCGGAGATGGAGGGTAGTAATGACTGCCCAAGACTGTGAATGTACTTGATACCACTGAATTGTACACTTAAAAGTGATTAAAATGGTAAATTTTATGTGATGTATATTTTACAATAAAAAGAATTACGGGAAAAGTGAAATTTGCCCATACCATGGAGCTGGGGGCGGGGGTGACAGAGATGGGATCTAAACCCAAGCAGTCTTACTCCAAGATTCTGATGTATGTATGTTACTAAAGGAGACTGGGTCATGAAAGCCCTATGGGAAAAACAGAAAGTATGAGGGGAAAAATGGAAATACTGAGGAATATGCCATTCACGGAACTTTGTTCCTTATCAGTCATCCTTCTTCAGGCATCCAGAAATGGTGGGAAACACCCAGGATTCAAGCTCCAGGAGAACTGATTGCAAGTTTGGAACCTATGGCTTACTAGCTATGAAACTCCAGGCAAATTTCCCCCCCTAGTCTCTCAAACTTCTTCCCCCTTGGGGATTTATCTGTTGTGCTCTTCTTCAGGATAGCTGTGTGGGTCACAAGAGTTAATAAGTGTATGTTTCAATTATCTATTGCTGCATGAGAAACCACTCCAAAATCTAAAACAACCGAGCTCAGCTGGGCAGTTTTTTTCTCCCATATAGTGTCAGAAAAGGTTATGCATGTGGCTGTATTCTGTTGGCAGTTCAGCTAGGGTTAGAATGTCCATGATGACTCCATTTGTATGCCTAGTGCTCAACTAAAATTTCCAGAGTAACTTGAGGAGATGCCTGGGCCTCTCTCCCTCTCCATGTGGCTCTCCAGCTGGGTAGCCACACATCTTTAGACCCAAGATGATGGAAACAGAAGCTGCCAAGTCTCTTAAGGCTTAGACCCAGAACTGGCAGCGTCATCTGTACCACATTCTATTGGCTAAAGCAAATGATGTGGCCAGCCAGATTCAAAAGGAAGAGAACAAGAGTCTACCTCTTGGCGGGAGAAACAGTATGCTCACAAAAAGATGGGAAGACTTGTTGGCAGCCTTCTTTGTCTGGCAATCCACCATAGTGGTGCTTGTAGGTGGGCAACAGAGTTCAACTGCCCCCTGCCAAGAGGTAGGATTAGATAAGAGAGTCTTATGAATAGTTTTGGCGTAATGCTAAATGCTGCAGCACACAACAAATGTTCAGTAAGTGATTATTATTATTAACCATTATTATTCTTTTGTCTTTTTAAAATTAATTAATTAATTTATTTTTGGCTGTGTTGGGTCTTTGCTGCTGAGCATGGGCTTTCTCTAGTTGCAGCAAGCGGGGGCTGCTCTTCGTTGCCGTGCGCAGGCTTCTCATGTTGCAGAGCACGGGCTCTAGGCACGCGGGCTTCAGTAGTTGCCACACGCGGGCTCAGTAGTTGTGACACACGGGTTAAGCTGCTCCGCGGCATGTGGGATCTTCCCGGCCCAGGGCTCGAACCCGTGTTGCCTGCATTGGCAGGTGGATTCTTAACCACTGCGCCACCAGGGAAGTCCCACCATTATTATTCTTTTACAACTTTCCCTAACAGTTGCAGATAGCACTGGTACTGTATCCACCTTACAGTGATACATGGACCAAGAGAACTTTCAGGTCTCTCCCAATTTTAACTCCACAACTCTTTGGGTCTCCTTTTCCAGCTACTGGAAACTGAGGCTTAGGAAGGATGAGTGACTTGCCTCGAGTCACACACTTAGGTAAGTAGCACATGGTTAAGTCCACATTCAAAGATGTTTCCCTCCATTAAAGATGCTGCTTTTCCTTCATTCATTTAATAAGTAGTGTATTGTGTTGGGCACCTAACGTATGCCAGAAGGAGTATACATAAGAGTCTAATGACAATTATTTATTGAATAACAGTGTGTAACATTATGTCATTGGATCCTCATCATAAACGTATGATGAAGGTATTATAATCATCCCCTCTGCATTTCACAGATGAGAATGAGGCAGAGGGAGGTTAAATAAAAGGCAGGATCCTACCCACATAGGAATTATATTTTATTGGAGAGGATATAGGATATTCAAGCAAGTAATTAAATATATAATTACAAATTATTCTGCTAATAGAGCCCTGGTACCCATCCCACTCACCCATATCAGGGGCCTCAGGTAACCCTGGCAACGGGTCTTCCTGCCAATAGTAAAAATGGAGTCCACAAAACAAGTGCGTTTACTCACATCTCTATTACCCACAATGCAATGTCAAGAGTGGGAGGAGCAGGCTCTGCCAGGAGCTAACATGGCTCCCGTAGTTACACCATTCTCTCTTTTCACCTAATCAGCGACCTGACTCCCCAGACCAAGCTACCGATCAGCAGCCAAGTCTTCTTTGCCCCTCCACTCACCGCCACGAAAGGAGCGACTGAAGGCAGGCAGCACCTTGCGGAGTTTAACTCCGTAACCAGGGAAACACTACTTCCGCTGACGTCACTACGACGACACGTGGATCCAAGATGGCGGCTGCGATGGTGAGTGAAGGAGGCTCCGGGAGCCGGAGATGGAGCGGGGCCCTCCGGGAGATCCCAGGACTTTCCGGCGTCCCATGCCTGGCCCGAGCCACCTCAGGGACTCCTAGTGCAGGCCTGAGGGACATCCCTGACAGGGCTTGACTCCCCCAAACTCCCCCTGTCCGGTCTTTGCCCCGCACTCAGTCTTGTCAAGGCCCGAAGTTTTGGGGGAGGCACTGGGTCGGAGGAAAGGTCTCAAACACCGCCTCCGTCGGTTCCTATTCTGGCTTTGGTCTCCGCGTCCTGTGACTCCCATTTCCCAGTTTTCACTTTCCAGCCCTGATCTCTCTGAAGAGCCCCCAGTTATTCCCACCTTCGCTCCTCCCTCTCACGTCCAGACCCTGCTCTCTCCGCCTCCCCACTGTCTTGACCAGTCCGCGGATGCGTCCTCACCTCTGACCAACCTCCCAGCCCAAATCCTGTGTCAGATCTTTTCCAGAGCCCTGTCTTCACCTGTACCCTCAGCTGTTCCCACCGCGCACTTGACTGCCGATACCCGGAAGCACGCCTTTGCCCACCCCCACCCCCATCCTCCATCCCCAGATTCTTTCCTAATTTCTCCTGTCTTCTCTCAACTCCCTGCCTCTCTCATAGGGAGCTTTTATCCCACTGGTTTTCAAACTTAACTGTGCATAAGACTCGGGGTGTGTGCTTGGAGGCTTGTTAAAAATGCAGTTTCCAAAGATTCTAATTCCTTAGGGCTAGATGATGCCCAGGAATCTGCACTTTTATTAGCACTGTAGTGATTATGATCGAGGTGGTCTGTAACTACGTTTCGAAAAACACTGTACCAGCCCCGCCTGGCCCCCTCCCCTTCCCATGCCCCTACAGGGCCACACAGCTCTTTAGGATGAAGCCTGTGTGTGAATAAGGGTATGTGGATAAGCTGTGCCTGGAAAGTGGGTCAGAACTTGCTGGCTTCTGGTACAGAACGCTGGAAGTAGATCTATGAAGGACTGGCCCTTTCTTCTTCCAGAAGCTCGGCTCACATTCTACTTGTCAAGAGACCAGAACCAAAACTGAAGTCACTTAGTCCAGAGTGATTGTCTGGATGTTCCTGTATGTTGCTTCCTCAGCAGATAATTGCATCCTGGGAGTGCACACAAAGGACATTTGACTTCAGTAAAGAAGATTGTTGTTTAAATTCTTTGGTGTTGATTTTCTCCAAACAAGGGTAGGATATTGGCTGATAACAAATTTCCCTCCTTCTGTTAACCAACTGATAAATTATCCTTTTTGTTTAATAAAGGGATTCCTTGTTTAGAACCTCAGAGATCAGGTAAAAGTCTTCACAGTCTTGCCTGATAAAAATCCCAAAAGTGGTATGTTGAAACCCATTTTTTTTCTGGACCACATTCAGAACAAGAACGGCATAAGAACTTAACAGGAAAAGTCACACCCGCTTTTACAAAAGTTCAATAAAATGGCATTTATTGCATTGCACTGGGAAATTCCTGCCCTATTCTGAGGTTTTTAGGAGGTAATAAGTTAACATATTTCTGGTACACATTTATTTAATCAACAAATATTTGAGGGCCTGCTCTGTGCCAAGACCTAGAGATGTTCTGGTGAATTAGAGGGTCAAGGTCCCTACCTTCCTGGAGCCTTTCTAGTCTGAGGAGACAGGCAGTGAGTAAGTAAACAAATACATGAACGAGGTAGTGTCAGATAGTAGTAAGTGCTGTGAAGATGGCAAGGTGAAATGGTAGTGATTGGGGGTGACAGGGTGATGCACCTGCTTTGCATTAAGTGGTCAGAGAAGTCTTCTCAGAGAAAGTGACATGAGTTGAGACCTGATTGACAAGAAGGAACTAGCAATGCAAAGAGTGTTCCAGGTAAAGGAGATGGCAAGCATAAAGGGCCAAGGTGGGAAAGAGTATGTTTGAGGAACACAGAAGGCTGGAGGGACTGAAACATGCTGAGGAGTCAGGGTGTGGTGCAGAGAATGATACAAGAGGAGATGGGAGAGGCAGGAAGAGCTGTGTTTCTAGAAGCATGCCTATAATTGTGGTGGGTTGTAGTCTACAGTTTATAGTCTGTGGACTGCATTTTGAAAGACTGTCCTGTTAGGTGCTTCGCCTTCCCATCCTCTCCAGAACGTTACATTGAGGGAGCCGGCTTGTTCTCAGCCTGCAGAGAACCAATGGAAAGGAGTTTGGATTTTATTCTAAGCACAGTGGAAAGCACAGTGATTTCATGTTTGGTGTCACCTGGGAGTGTCGCCCTGTGCTTTCGTGGTGAATACTGTAACTGATTTCAAGAAACTGAGGATGTAATGTATACAGTGACCCACAGAGGCCATTTTAAAGAGTGCACGTGAGAAACTTCACGTTTGATGCGATGGTGAAAAGGCATGGAAGCAAGTTTATTACAGGGGGATATGTGTGACAGGCAGAGTGGGCAGATGGACTTGAGCTTGGTCTGTGTTAAGCACTTTATTACACGGAAGTCAGAACAGTCCCCACTCCCTCGTACACAAAGGTTTTTGCACAGCTGTCAGGAATGGAAGTGTGTGGATCTGTTTTTGGGGTGTCTGGGTTTTGAGGCAAGTCATACAACGAAAGAGGAAGTGAGCTAATAGATTCAGTGACCGTGGGAACATGCTGGGTTTTGGTTTATTCTCTTGTTTTGCAAGTTAGGGCTGTGGACGCAAGTTTCAAGTGGTATTTATGTGTTTTTCCCCCTTCCCCTCCTTAGTGATTGGTTCTTCTTCCCCAGGGGTTGGCTGCCACCTCCCGGGTCTGTGTTAGCACGATGGGGTTTCCTGAACTTCCTGCAGCATAGGAGTAGGTGGCTGGTGTAAACTGAAGCTCTCTAGTTTTCCTGCCTTCCTCCTGCCCTGGATTTAGATGACTCTATAAAGTTACAGGATACTGAGTTGATCTAGCTGGGTCTGAGGTGAGAAGCAGGCTCATGTCTCACTCCTTATGGAATTCTTGATCATATGGAATATGCTTTGGGGAATATTATTTTCGTGGAACTTGGGAAATGTCCATTGAGTGCATTTGTAGGCATCTCAGGAGTCTGGAAACCTCCATTTGGAGAATAAAACTGTATTTCTCTCACATAATCACTGTTTGTACTGTTTTGGGTTTTATCTTTTTCCCTTTTTATTGGATTATAATTCATATACCATAAAATTCACCCTTTTAAAGTTTACAGTTCAGTGGTTTTTTAGTATATTCACAAAGTTGTGTAACCTTCACTGCTATCTACTTCCAGAACATTTTCATCACCCCATAAAGAAACCCATTAGCAGCCGCTTCCCACTCCCCCTTTCCCACCAGTCCCTGGCAACCACTAATATACTTTCTGTCTGTATAGATTTTTCTTTTCTGGACATTTCATATAAATGGAATCAAACAATATGTGGTGTTTTGTATCTGACTTTTTTTTTTAACATGGAATAATGTTTTCAAACGTCATCCATGTTGTAGCATGTATCAATATTTCATTCCGTTTTATGGTCAAATAACATTCCATTGTATGGATAGACCTCGTTTTGTTTATCCTTTCCTCCGTTGGTGGACTTTGGGATCGTTTCCACTTTTTGGCTGTTACGAATAACGCTGGTATGAACATTTTGTGTACAAGTTTTTGCGTGAACATAGTTCTCAGTTTTCTTGGGTATATACCTAGGAGTGGAACTGCTGGGTCAGTTCTCACTGTTTTGAGGTTACTTGGGTTTGATCCAGTCCAGAGGCAGGGGAATGGCCTGAATGACCTCAGGGTTCCTTTGAACAAAT
>NW_020173068.1:4497333-4503652 GCF_003031525.2 Neophocaena asiaeorientalis asiaeorientalis
GCACCCGCCCCCCACCCCAGTCAGAAGCACAGGAGCCGTTTCTAGTGATGGAATCTGGATGATAGAGGCCTGGAACAAGAGGCAGGAGGCCTGGACTCTGCTACCAGTCCTGTGTGTGGCAAGTTGCTGTCTCCCCTGGGCCTCACACGTGGATGGGCATTGGCCCATTGAGGAAAGAGCACTGGAGCAGGAGTCAGCAGCCGGAGCTTAGTCCCAGCACTGCCACTGATCCACCGTGTAGCCTGGGGCAGATTATTTTGGCTTTTTTGGTTTGTTTCAACACATGTCATATGTGCAATTAAGATTTAGACTTGAGGATTTCTAAAGCCTCGGTTGAAAATTTTGTGGTTTACAGTACTTGTATTTAAGGTGATTTTTGCTAATATGCCTATAAAATCAGATTGATTTTTTTTTTTTTCATGACCATAATCCCTGTGGTCTTCCCAAGCGGCTGTCTGTTGGTTGTGTTGTCTGCTCTCTCGAGTTGCTTCACCTGGCACGTGTTCTGCAGGAGTCACTGCGTCTTTGGAGCTGAGGCGCCGACACCAGGCCTTGGTACAAATGTGTTTCTCTGAGGAATCCCTTTAAAGGAGTGCCCTTAATCCCCTCAGGAAGTCCAGAGAAGGCAGAGATGGCATTAAGTTGCCTCTTGGTTTCTCTTTTACAACTTGGACAAAAGTTCCCCTTTGATCTCAGCATTAAAGAAGCAGGTCACAGAATGTTGGAGAAGGTTGAGTTTTGATCTCTGGGCACTGGCAGGAAGGTGGGAAGGACCCAGGATGAACAGGGCCATCTGGCCGTAGACGAATGGTAGGAGCCACCTACCACCCCAAACCTGCTTTGATCCCTGAACCATTTGCTGACACTGGTATTTCCCAAGTGGGGCACGGCTGGGGACACCCACGACTTCTTGGTTCCGTCTCATTCCTCTTCATTGCTTCCTTCACTGCCCCCTACCATGATTTCTCACCTCTGCCCGAGCATTAAACTGACAGACCTCCCAGGGTTTGAAGTCTGAAGGTTTTGTATTCAGAGGCTATGCTAAATGCTACTAGCAGTTCTTAAAAAACAAAATCAAATCACAAATTGGAGCTGAATTCGTAAGCCAGTTTGGAAGGGAGTCTGGCTGCCCTGGCAAGTCACTTAACGTCTTTGGGCCTCAGTTTCTAATGAAGTAGATCAGATGCTATAAATAGACAGTTTATGGACCGCATCTTCATATGGGGTGGTGGGGGTGGAGGACAGAGATTGGCAGGCACAGGACTTTAAATGTTTTCTAATTAGTTGCCAATATTTAATAATTGGGAGATTTCACATTACAAAAACTCTAAATTTTCATTTTTTCTTGAAAATTTGGGCCCAAGTTCCCTGTCAGGAGCATTCCCCATGCAGGACCCAGTTCGTCATTTTCTCTTCCACTCCCTCGTGTCCTGTTCCTTCCTTCACCATTTAGGTATCTTGCCTGGCCCCTCGAGGTGGTTGAACTTGCAACCCCTGAATGAGGTGGTCTCTATAACATTTTTCCTATTTTGACATTCTGATTCAAAAGCAATATGAAAAGGTGTGGTAATCCCCTATGTTACCTAACTTTGAAGGGGGAATTTCTGCTCACAAGATACATTTCAGTTGATAAACCATAGGCTCATCCATTATTCCGTCTAATCCTTACAAAAGCCCATTTTACAAATGAAGAAACTAAGGCTTGGTCTAAGGACCTGGGCTAGAATCTGACACTGATTGGTTTTATGACTTTGGTAAAACTATTTGCTTCTTTAAACCTGTTACTTTAAAAACATTTTTTTATTGTGGTAAAATAGACATAACATAAAATTTATCATTTTAGCTATTTTAAGTGTACAGTGGCATTAAGTACATTCACATTATTGTGCAACTATCACCACCATACATCTTTAAAGCTTTTTCATCCGGGCTTCCCTGGTGGCGCAGTGGTTGAGCGTCCGCCTGCCGATGCAGGGGACACGGGTTCGTGCCCCGGTCCGGGAAGATACCACATGCCGCGGAGCGGCTGGGCCCGTGAGCCATGGCCACTGAGCCTGCGCATCCGGGGCCTGTGCTCCTCAACGGGAGAGGCCACAACAGTGAGAGGCCCGTGTACCGCAAAAAAAAAACAAAAAACAAAAAAAAACTTTTTCATCCGAATCGGTTTCCTTATTTTTACCTTTTTTTTTTTGGCTACGTTGGGTCTTCGTTACTGCGCGCGGACTTTCTCTAGTTGTGGCAAGCGGGGGCTGCTCTTCGTTGCGGTGCGCAGGCTTCTCATTGCAGTGACTTCTCTTGTCGTGGAGCACGGCCTCTAGGTGCGTGGGCTTCAGTAGTTGTGGCACGTGGGCTCAGAAGTTGTGGCTCACAGGCTCTAGGGCACAGGCTCAGTAGTTGGGGCACACGGGCTTAGTTGCTTTGCGGCATATGGGATCCTCCCGGACCAGGGCTCGAACCCACCTCCCCTGCGTTGGCAGGCGGATTCCTAACCACTGAGCCACCAGGGAAGCCCGGTTGCCTTATTTTTAAAATGAGGATGATACTCTCCTCAAAGGATTGTTGTGATGATTAAATGAAATATGAGATGAACATGCCTAGTGCAAAGAGAGCTCTCTGTAACTTTCCTGCTCCATGGTTTGAAGTCTTTAGGAGATGAACCATCTAAGCCTATTGCTTGGGCTGAGAGTCCTTTTACAAATACCCAGGGGGAGAGGGAAGGTCAGTGCATTTTTTATGTTTTGTTTCTGCACTTGCTAGCCTCAAGGTTTGGGTCTGGTTGTCTTTTTCTCGGTGAGGGTAGTTTCTGGTTTCACCTGGACTTCCACAGCCTGCTGTGGGTTGTTCCCTACCCCCAAAGAACAGTTTTGAGTCTTTTTGTGTGTCTCTGCTCAACAGCTATTCTGTGTCTTTGGGCTCTGAAATAAAGGCTACATTTTCAGTCACCTGTGGCTAATTTGGTTCTGGTTTGGTTTTTTTGCTTGTGTGATTGTTTTGGTTCATGTGTTTGTTTTTCTTCCTGAGGTCTTTAGCTGTCCTTCATGTGTGGTTGAATTCTTGGGGAGCTTTAACTGATTAGGTAACTGATTTCAGTTAACTGTTGGCAAACTGTGCCCCAAAGCCTTTTTCTTTTTCTTTGTTCTTCGCAGCCCTGGGGAGCAGTTACTGAGCGATCTTAAAATGGTGACTGTATCTTTGAAAAGGAAGAAGGAGAATCTAGCATACTCCTAAGGGAAGGTGCTGCTTTTGCAGCGGGAAAGGCATGGAATAGAAACCAGGAAGGCTGTTCAGATTGGCCAGACTCTATCTCTAGGTGATGCTGTTTATGGGAAAGACGACTGTAAGGTAGAGGGCTCCAGAAAACAAAAGGTTAACTTCTGCCCACAGAGAAATGTGAGTGAATGAAATAATTTTCAGTTCTCAGGGGAAACTTCCTATTTTCTTTGGAAGAAGTTAATTGTTCATACCTTTCAAACTGGGTGGTGCAAATTTGGGCGGGGGGTGAAGGGTGATTTTTGGTCCTAGTAGTCCTTCATTGGGCTGTTGTTTAGGAGAAAATTTTCTCCGTGCCCAGCCCCCAGGAATAAAGTAGATAGGGAGGGCAAGACCTTGATTCTTAGGCCTCTCGAGCTTTATAACTTTTCAGGTCACCCATATCTTTGCCAGTGATAGGGTGTTAGATTACAGCACAAGGGCTTCTAGATCGCCATCACCTTGTTCCTTGACATGCTGCCTTTGCAGTCTTGTGACTTGGAAACCAAGTAAAGCAAAATAACGTTGAATGGACTGGTTCACCTCTCCTAGGACTCTGCTCCTTTCATGGCTCTGAACGTGCAGCAGGTGTTTCCTAAATACTTAACTGGCTTTTCAAACTGAACCTCATGTGAGAGTTCCTGTGGTGATCAATTAAAAATTAAAGGAAGATATAAAGGAATTTCCCAAGAAGCAGGTACTTTGCTTCTCCCTAATTTCCTTACAGAAATGAAATATGGGTCAAACATCCTCTATGAGGCTGTCAGGGCTACAGAGGTAATTAAGTCAGATAATCACAAAAGTTGGAATGGGACCCAGTACAGGGGTCTTTATCAAGGGCCCGTGAACTTCTAGGTCCTTTGATCCTCTTGGAATCATACGTCAGATGCTGCATTTCGGAGTGTTTTTTTCTGGGAGCAGCGTCTGTAGCTTTTTAAGATTCTTAGGGGGATTTGCAACACTTCCCCAAGATTAAGAATTACTGATCTGGTCTGGTTACCCACACGCCTGGCTTCAGAATCTCCTCTGCATCATTCTTACCTTGTAGCTCCCATTTTCTGCACATCTTTGGGGGAACTTGCCCAAGTATTTTCAGAGGCAGGCTTCCCCTTCTTAAAGTGTCAATGTATTTATTTTGAATATAGGTGATCCGTGTACGTGGGAAAAAGTATGAAAGCTATAAATGAAAAGAAAGTCACTCAGCTACCCCACCATCCATTCATCAGGTGTAGTCTTTGATTTTTAAAAAAATGTTTCTCCAGAACATCTTTATGCACATAAAACGTCTATTTTTAAAAACCTTTTGTTATAAAAATTTTCCAACATACACAAAAGTAGAAGAAATAGTATAAAGAACCTCTATAACCCATTACCCAACTTCAACAATTGCTATTATATTGCCAAACTTGTTTTGTCTATACCTCCCCCTAGCTGATTTTTTTTTCTTCAGGTTTATGAAGGTATCATTTAACACCATAAAATTACCCATTTTAAGTGTACAGTTCAATAATTTTTCATATAGACTTATACAACCATCTTCATAATGACACAAAGTTTTAGACATTTCTGTCACCCCAACAAATTCCCTTACAGTCAAGGGATTGACACTTGCAGCCAATAACACTGTTCCCACAGTCAGCCAACCACTGATCTGCTCTCTGTCTCTATAGATTTGCCTTTCCTGGGCATTTCATGTAAGTGAAATCATGTAGTACATAGACTTTCACATCTGGCTTCTACCTAGCATAATATTTTTGAGGTTCATCCATGTTGTAACATGAATTGGTAGTTTTTATTGCTGAATAGTATTCCATTGTACAGCTATACTACATTTTGTTTATCCATTCACCAATTGATGGGTGTTTGGGTTGTTTCCAATTTTGGACTGTTGTGATCAAAGCTGTTAGGAACGTTCATGTGCAAGTCATTGTATGGACATGTATTTCCTTTTCTTTTGGGTAAATGCCTAGGATTGGAATTACTGGATAGTATGGTAAGTTTATGTTTAACTCTTTAAAGATACTGCCAAACTTTATATATTCTGGATGCAAGTCCCCTATCAGATATGTGATTTACAAAGGTTTTTCTCCTAGTCTGTGGCCTGTTTTTCATTTTCTTCTTTTTTTTGCGGTACGCGGGCCTCTCACTGTTGTGGCCTCTCCCATTGCGGAGCACAGGCTCTGGACACGCAGACTCAGCAGCCATGGCTCATGGGCCCAGCCGCTCTGCGGCATGTGGGATCTTCCCGGACCAGGGCACGAACCCGTGTCCCCTGCATCGGCAGGCGGACTCTCAACCACTGCACCACCAGGGAAGCCCTTTTTTTTAAAAAAAATAATAAATTTATTTATTTATTTTTGGCTGCATTGGGTCTTCGTTGCTGCGCGCAGGCTTTCTCTAGTTGTGGCGAGCAGGGGCTACTCTTCGTTGTGGTGCGCGGGTTTCTCATTGCGGTGGCTTCTCTTGTTGCGGAGCACAGGCTCTAGGCATACAGGCTTCAGTAGTTGTGGCACGTGGGCTCAGTAGTTGTGGCTTGCGGGCTCTAGAGCGCAGGCTCAGTAGCTGTGACGCATGGGCTTAGTTGCTCCACGGCATGTGGGATCTTCCCGGACCAGGGCTCGGACCCCTGTCCCCCGCCTTGGCAGGTGGTTTCTTAACCACTGCGCCACCAGGGAAGTCCTCATTTTCTTAATGATATCTTTTGAAGTATAAAAGTTTTAAATTTTGATGAAATTCAATTTATCAGTTTTTTAAAATATAGGTTGTGCTTTTGGTGTTGTATCTAAGACATCTTTGCCTAACCCAGGGGCACAGATTTTCTCCTAGAAGTTTTATCATTTTAGCTTTTATGTTTAGGTCTGTGATCTATTTTTAGTTAATTTTTGTATGTGATGTGAGGTTCCTTTTGCACGTGGTTACCCAGTTGTCCAAGTACCATTTGTTGAAAAGGCTATCCTTTCCCTATTGAATTGCTTTGGCAACTTTGTTGAAAGTCAATTTACTGTAAATGCAAAGATTTATCTCTAGACTTTTAATTTTTTTCCATTGGGTTTTTTTTTTTTTTTTTTTT
>NW_020173068.1:4503829-4511901 GCF_003031525.2 Neophocaena asiaeorientalis asiaeorientalis
CCTGCCGATGCAGGGGACACGGGTTCGTGCCCTGGTTCAGGAAGATCCCACATGCCGCAGAGCGGCTGCACCTGTGAGCCATGGCCACTGAGCCTGCGCGTCCGGAGCCTGTGCTCTGCAACGGGAGAGGCCCCAACAGTGAGAGGCCCGCGTACCGCAAAACAAAAACAAAAACAAAACAAAACAAAAAAATTTTTTTAATTAATTAATTTTATTTTTGGCTGTGTTGGGTATTCATCGCTGCGCACAGGCTTTCTCTGGTTGCGGGGAGCAGGGGCTACTCTTTGTTGCGGTGCACGGGCTTCTCATTGCGGTAGCTTCTCATTGTGGAGCACAGGCTCTAGGTGCGTGGGCTTCAGTAGTTGTGGCACTCAGGCTCAGTAGTTGTGGCTCGCGGGCTCTAGAGCACAGGCTCAGTAGTTGTGGCACACGGGCTTAGTTATTCTGCGCCACGTGGGATCTTCCCAGACCAGGGCTCAAACCCATGTCCCCTGCATTGGCAGGCGGATTCTTAACCACTGCACCACCAGGGAAGTCCAGGAAGTTCTTTTTTATTCCTAGTTTGTTGAGAGTTTTTATCATGAATGTGTGTTGGATTTTGTCAAGTGCATTTTCTGCATCAGTTGTGATGATTGTATAGTTTTTGTCCTTTATTCTATTTATATGGTGTATTACATTATTTGATTTTCAGATATTAAGCCAACCTTGCATTCCTGGGCTAAACCCCACTTGGCCATGTTGTGTAAACCTTTTTATATGTTGCTGGATTCAATTTGCTAATATTTTGTGAAGGATTTTTCTGTCTGTGTTCCTGAGGAATATTTGTAGTTTCCTTTTCTTGTGATGTCTTTGGCTTTGGTACATTCTTTTAAAAAATTTATTTAGACAAATGAGATTATGCTATACATACACTGCTGTGCATCTTTTTTTTTTCAACTTAATGTCTTATGTTGGCAGTATTTCAATAATAATTCTACCTTCCATTTAAGTATATATTATGCTAAATTGCCCTCCCCAAATTTACCTATATCTAGTGTATTCAGATATTTTTTAAACTTTGTGACTCGGAAAGGTAAAAAAGATGTCATTATTTTCATTTACAGTTTTTAGATTATGAATGATGTTGAGCATCTTTTTGTGTCTGACCATTTGAACTTTTTCTTTTAAACTGCCCATTCTTTTTTTTTTTAATACTTCTTATTTATTTATTTATTTATTTATTTTTGGCTGTGTTGGGTCTTCATTGCTGCGTGTGGGCTTTCTCTAGTTGCGGCGAGCGGGGGCTACTCTTCTCTGTGGTGTGTGGGCCTCTCATTGCGGTGGCCTCTCTTGTTTCGGAGCATGGGCTCTAGGCGCGGGCTTCAGTAGTTGTGGCTCACGAGCTCTAGAGCACAGGCTCAGTAGTTGTGGTGCATGGGCCTAGTCGCTCCACGGCATGTGGGATTTTCCCGGACCAGGGCTCGAGCCCATGTCCCCTGCACTGGCAGGCGGATTCCTAACCACTGCGCCACCAGGGAAGCCCTTAACTGCCCATTCTTATCCTTATGGGTTATTTGTCCTTTATTGGTTTGTAAGAGCTCTTGGTGTATTGAAGAAATTAGCCCTTTGTCAGGTGTGTGGGAAATTTTTTTTTTTTTAAACATCTTTATTGGGGTATAATTGCTTTACAATGGTGTGTTAGTTTCTGCTTTATAACAAAGTGAATCAGTTATACATATACATATGTTCCCATATGTCTTCCCTCTTGCGTCTCCCTCCCTCCCACCCTCCAGGCTGTCACAAAGCACCGAGCCAATATCCCTGTGCCATGCGGCTGCTTTGTGGGAAATATTTTTATTCAAATTGTCTTTTTCTTTTTCTATGGTGATTTTTTTTCATTTTCTTCCTTCTTCCTTTATATTCTTTTTCTTAATAGCTTCTGGATTTTGTTTTCTTCTTAGAAAACTTTCCATGTCAAGAGTGTTTAAAAGCATAGCTATATTTTCTTCTGATACTGCTCTTATTTCAGTTTCTACGTTGAAGTCTTTTCTGTCTTCTCCAATACCAGTTTGGATAGCTCTGTATTTTAATATTTAGTAGAAGTAGTATGCCTTCATTATTTTTCTTTTCAAAATAATCCTGAAGTAAAGGATAAGTGTGAAACTGACTAGAGTGATTTGTTTATTGGTAGTAAAGCATTGAATTGGGGGAGGGACAAGGAAGACAAAGTATTGGAGAGGAAAAGAATTAGGGAGGGAGGGTAAAGGGAGACAAAAAGCAATTAATCTGTGCCATCAGGTTCTTCTTTGGCTACCTCTAATCATGAGGTATCCAAATTATCTCCGAGCTTGGCTCCCACAGTGGGGAGAAACTTCTGATCACTCAGCTCTGCCAGGTTTGGTACAGCTGGACTTCCTTTACTCTGCAGATAATTTGCTGTGTGAACACTTCCCCTCTCTGGCCTCCTGGATTACTTGACCCTGAGGTTCTTCAAAAGGTGTCTTTTTTTTTTTTTTTTTTTTTTAAAGGTGTCTTTTTTAAAAATAAATTTATTTATTTATTTTTGGCTGCGTTGGGTCTTCATTGCTGCGCGGGCTTTCTCTGGTTGTGGTGAGCGGAGGCTACTCTTCGTGGTGGTGCGTGGACTTCTCGTTGCGGTGGCTTCTCTTGTTGCGGAGCACGGGCTCTAGGCGCGCAGGCTTCAGTGATTGTGGCACGTGGGCTCAGTCGTTGTGGCTCGCGGGCTCTAGAGCGCAGGCCCAGTAGTTGTGGCGCACGGGCTTAGTTGCTCTGCGGCATGTGGGGTCCTCCCAGACTAGGGCTTGAACCCATGTCCCCTCCATTGGCAGGCAGATTCTTAACCACTGCACCACCAGGGAAGTCCCAAAAGATGTCTTTATGGAACCCAACTCTGGGTGGAACTTTGCCTTGTTTTGTTCAACCTTTAGGTTGCTTGGGTTGATGGAATGTCCCATATTTTCAAGGGAATCATGAATTTCTTGAGTTTTATGGGAGGTAATGAGGCTTCTGGTTCACTCTCCTCACTAGGGTAGGGGTATCCCCTTTCACCTCCTTCCTTGGTCACCTCCTTCTCTGATTTGCTCATGGTTATGGCCTTTTCCTCAGCTAGATAACTCTCTTGGTGGAAGTTTCCTTAGATTGAGCATACATCTCCCTCCTTGCAGTGGACTCGTTGGTCCTGCCTTCCGATGCAACCCAGAGCAAAGCCACTCTGCCTTCTCAAGCGCACACTCTGTGTACTTTACTTAATCCTTACCACCAGCATCACTCAACCACCCTGCCATGAGTTTAGTATTACTATTTTCTTATTACAAATAAGAAACCAGAGACTCAAAGAGTTTAAAAAACTTGCCCAAAGTCACACAGCTAGGAAGTGGTGGGTCAGGGCTTTGAATTCATATCTGTATGGCCCCCAAAGCCTGTGCTCTTTCCACTACACCAGTGGTTCTCAAAGTGTTATCCCAAGACAAGACCAGCAGTACCAGCATCTCCTGCAGACTTGTTAGAAGTGCAGATTCTCAGGCCCTGCTCCAGAGCTACTGAAAGAGACATTCTGGGGGTTAGACCCAGGAATCTGTTTTAATAATCCCTCCTGGTGATTTCCTTGCCTGTTCAAGTTTCAGAACCACTGCCTACCATTCTGCTTCCTCACCTGGCTGCTGCTTCTGTTCACATCTGACCAAGAATTTATAGGTAACTTCTCTAGGGCTGGATATTACTATGTCTCTGGAGCAGAAATGTGCTGCACACACACACCTTTCCCCCGAACACATACACACGCGTACTCGGTAACCAGAGTCATTTTTAAAACTGCAGATATGATGTATCTCTTTCCTACTTAAAGTTCTTCAGTGTCTCCCCAATGCACTAAGGAGAAAGCCCAAGCTCCTCAGTGTGGCTTTTGTGTGATGTATCCCTTACCTGTTTTCCAGTCTCCTGTCTACACAGACGTATTCATGCTTGCTACTTACGTGAACTAGAAATGTTATCATCACCTGGGAGCGTGTTAGAAATACAGAATCTCAGGCCCCACCCCAGACCTGCGGAATCAGACTGCATTTTAATAAGCCCTCCAGGTGATCTATATGCACATTAAAGTTTGAGAAGCACCAGCCTACACCTCACCTGCCATAAACCCCTTATGGTTGCCCCCAGGCCTTCGTGCCTGTGTTTTGCTCTTTCTGGAACACTTCTCTCTTCCCTCTCCTTTCCCTTCAGGCCCTGGGTAGGCTTGAGTTCTTAGATCTGCACCCCATCCCTCTAAGACTGGGCTTGTTGCTGGTCCTGTGTACTTCTTAGCCTCTTAACTGATAGGGCAAGAGACTAGGCCCTCCATAGCATCTGCATCTGGGACCTAGTATTGCCATTGGCTGATGACTTGTCTCTGTCTGCCAGCTGGCTGAAAGTTCCTCGTGGGTGTGCATTCTGTGAGGCTGGCACAGTTCCTGACATGTAGTAGGTGTTCAATGTAGTGAGCTGATTTCTGTACTGGTTAGAGCATGGGCCTTGGAGTCAGACTGCTTGGGTATAAATCCTGACCCAACTAGTGTTATACCACCTCTCTGAGCCTCAATTTCCTCATCTCTGAAATGAGAATAGTAAGAGTCTCTATCTCATAGGATTGTTGTCAGGATTAATTGATTAATTGGGTTATTGCATGAAAAGAACCTAGAAGTGTGCCTGGCACATAATCGGTATCCAGTAAATGTTAGCTGCCATTGTTATCGATATCACCATTACATGTTTATCATCTTTTAATGCAACTCACCTGCCTGAAAAGCGCATACCTGTTCCTGTACATTCTGATCTTGGGCAAGTTATATAATCTCAGGGTCTCAGGTTAATTGGCAATCATCTGGGAAATGGTGATAGAAATCCCCAGGTAGTTAGTTATAGTTGCCAGAATCGTGCAAGTCAGTGTTTGTAAAGTGCTTAGCACAAAGCAGGGACTTGGTAAATGGAAGGAAGAGACTGTTTGTGCCATAGTGCCTTGTACCTGCTTTTAGGTGCTCAGTGACTCTGTGGCTTCTTGTTACTTTTTAATGTTGTTTTCTGCTAGGGTGAGTTTTTTCTTTGTTGTTATGTCTTTTTGTTTGTTTGTTTTTTGTGCCTACTTGCTCCTTTGGTTTGAGACTTTGGAACAAAAGGGTATTGAAGTCTTTCAGGATTTGCTTTTCATTCCTCTGCAACCTGAGCTCTCATGGAGCCCTTGAGTTCCCCAGGGCAGTGTCTCTCTGCTAAGATTGGAGGATTCTGTTTCGAAAGAACTGGAGTAACTTCTTAGATTTAATTGGCTTGATAACCATAAGAGATTGTAATCCTCTGCCCTGGCTTCACATCACATATCAGATAAGGCAAAAAGTCTGGACTCTGGCTTCCTAGGAAGGGAAATTTAGAACACATATATATTTTTAAAAATTTTATTGAAGTATAGTTGATTTACAATGTTGTGTTAATTTCTGCTGTACAGCAAAGTGATTCAGTTATACATATATATATATATATATATTCTTTTTCATATTCTTTTCCATTATGGTTTAACACAGGATATTGAATATAGTTTCCTGTGCTATACAATAGGACCTTGTTGTTTATTCATTATATGTATAATACTTTGCACCTGCTAATCCCAACCTCCCAATCCTTCCCTACCCCACCCTGCCTCCCCCTTGGCAACCACAAGTCTGTTCTCTATATCTGTGAGGAGTCTGTTTCTGTTTAGATATGTTCATTTGTGTTGTATTTTAGATTCCACATATAAGTGATATCATACAGTATATGTCTTTCTCTTTTTGACTTACTTCGCTTTAGTATGATAATCTCTAGATCCATCCATGTTGCTGCAAATGGCATTATTTCATTCTTTTTTATGGCTGGGTAATATTTCATTAGGACTCCCAACCACTGCGCCACCAGAGAAGCCCGCACATATATTTTTGATTAGCAAGAAATAATGATGTTAACTGTGGGCTTTTCATTCGTGGCCTTTATTGCATTGAGGTAAGTTCCTTTTATACTTTTTTTTTTTTGAGAATTTAAATCATGAATGGATTTTTTTTTTTTTTTGGCCTGCGTTGGGTCTTCGTTGTGCGCAGGCTTTCTCTAGTTGCAGCGAGCGGGGGATACTCTTCACTGCAGTGTGCGGGCTTCTCATAGCAGCTGCGTCTCTTGTTGTGGAGCACGGGCTCTAGGAGTGCAGGCTTCAGTAGTCGTGGAGCGTGGGCTCAGTAGTTGTGGCTCGCGGGCTGTAGAACGCAGGCTCAGGAGTTGTGGCACACGGGCTTAGTTGCTCCGTGGCATGTGGGATCTTCCTGGACCAGGGCTCAAACCCGTGTTCCCTGCATTGGCAGGTGGATTCTTAATCACTGCTCCACTAGGGAAGTCCATGAATGGATGTTGAACTTTGTTAAATGTTTTTTCTGTGTCTATTGAAAAGATTATGTGATTTTTTCTTTCGTTTTGTTAATGTAGTTTATCACGTTGATTGATTTGCATTTGTTGAACCATCCTTGTATCCCAGGGATAAATCCCACTTGATCTTGGTGTATGCTCCTTTTAGCAGGATGTTAAATTCAATTTGCTGGTATTTTATTGGGGATTTTTGCATCTGTGTTCATCAGGGATATTAGCCTATAGTTTTCTTTTCTTGTGGTATCTTTGTCTGATTTTGGTATCAGGTGATGCTGACCTCATAAAATGAGTTTGGAAGTGTCCCCTCTTGTATTTCTGGAAGAGTTTAAGGATTGGTATTAACTCTTCTTTGAATGTTTGGTAGAATTTACCTTTAAAGCCATCTAGTCCTGGACTTTTCTTTGTTAGGAGGTTTTTGATTACTGATTCAGTCTCCTTTTTTTTTTTTTTTTTTTTTTTTTTGCGGTACGCGGGCCTCTCACTCTTGTGGCCTCTCCTGTTGAGGAGCACAGGCTCCGGACGCGCAGGCTCAGCGGCCATGGCTCACGGGCCCAGCCGCTCCGCGGCATGTGGGATCCTCCCGGACCGGGGCACGAACCCCGGCAGGCAGACCCTCAACCACTGCACCACCAGGGAAGCCCCTCAGTCTCCTTTTTATTCAATTTGTTGACCTATAATTGTTCACGATAGACCCTTATGATCCTTTTTGTTTCTTAGGCATCTGTTGTAATGTCTCCTCTTTTATTTCTCATTTTATTTATTTGAGTCTTTTTCTCCTTAGTGTTGCTAAGGGCTTGTCAGTATTTTCAAAAAACCAACACAGTTCTGTTTTTTTTTTCCTATTTTTTCACATTCTCTTTTCAATTTATTTCTGCTCTAATCTTATTATTTCCTTACTTCTAACTTGGGCTTAATTTGTTCTTTTTCTGGTCCCTTGAGATGTAAAGTTGGGTTGTTTGTTTGAGGGTTTGTTTTTTTTTTAATGTAGGCATTTATCACTGAAAACTTCCTTCTTAGTACTGCTTTTGTTGCATTTCGTAAATTTGGGCTTTTTCTTTTCTTTTGTTTAAGGTACCTTTAAAATTCTTGTTCAACTTCCTCTTTGATCTAAGAGGGTGTTGTTTAGTTTTCACCTATTTGCAGGTTTTCCCATTTTCTGCTGTCATTGAGTTCTAGTTTCATTCCTTTGTGGTCAGAAAATATACATGGAATGATTTCACTCTTTTCAAATTTGTTAAGACTTGTTTTGTGACCTAACATGTGGTCTGTCCTGGGGAATGTTTCATGTGCACCTGAGTAGATGTGTATTCTTCTGCTGTTGGGTGGAAGGTTCTATATATGTCTATATATATAGGTCCATTTGGTCTGTAGTGTTGTTCAAGTCAGCTGTTTAACAGTTTTCTATCTGGATATTCTATCCAGTATTGTAATTGGGATATTAAAGTCCCCTACTATTACTGCATTGCTGTCAATTTCTCCCTTCAGATCTGTCAATATTTGCTTTATATATTTAGGTGCTCTGATGTTGGGTGCATATATATTTATAATTATTTTATCTTCCTATTGAATTGACTCTTTTGTCATCATATAATGACCTTCTTTGTCTCTAGGCACAGCTTTTTTTTTTTTTTTTTTTTTTTTTTTGGGACCCCGGCCCCTCC
>NW_020173068.1:4512279-4515845 GCF_003031525.2 Neophocaena asiaeorientalis asiaeorientalis
TTTTTTTTTTTTTTGCGGTACGCAGGCCTCTCACTGTTGTGGCCTCTCCCGTTGCGGAGCACAGGCTCCGGACGTGCAGGCTCAACGGCCAAGGCTCACGGGCCCAGCTGCTCCGCGGCATGTGGGATCTTCCCGGACCAGGGCGTGAACCCATGTCCCCTGCATCGGCAGGCAGACTCTCAACCGCTGTGCCACCAGGGAAGCCCTCTAGGCACAGCTTTTGACTGAAAGTCTATTTTGTCTGATATAAGTGTAGCTACTCCTGCTTTCTTCTGGTTATTGTTCACATGGAACATCTTTTTCTATCCTTTCACTTTCATTGTGTGTGTCTTTAGATGTGTCTCTCGCAGGTGGCATATCACTGGATTTTGTTTTTTTACCAATTCAGCCACTCTATGTCTTTTGATTGGGAATTTAATCCATTTACTCCCCAGGTTATTGTAATGTGCATCAGGGTTGAGAACCAGTATCCTAGATGTACAGATAGGGTATAGAGGTAATAGATGCCTCAGGGATTCTCACAGTAGGTCCTTGGACAGCTGGAAAGGTGGGAGGTGTCAAGAACTCCTTAAATTTGAGGATTTGAAGAAAATCAGTTATCAAGTGGATATAGCAAAGATTAAGAACCATAGTATTCAACCTGTATGTGAATGTATGATTTTACATTTTTATAGATCAGAGCTTAGTTGATGCTTATTGTTAGCCTGTTCGATAAGGATTTGTTGAGTACTCACATCACCAAAGCCAGACAAGTGATTAGTGCAGGTGGAGAGATGGCAGCTACTTAAACCCTAATACAACATGAAAAGTGCTATAGTAGGGCCTTAAACAAGTACAGATTTAAATACTTGTCAGATAACTTAAGCGGCAGTCTTTGAACACGTATAGATGTGAAAGTTCATTTGGGTGTTGGGTAGTTTCCAATTTCTTGCCTCTAGTGTCATCATAGAGATATTTGCCAACTGCCTTGAAAAATAAAGAAGAAAGAGGATAATTCCTCCTGTGGGGGTCTGAGGGGGTTCTTGAAGGAAGCAACATTTCACCTGGACCTCCAAGTATAGGTAGGACTTGAATTAGGTAAGGGCAAGTGTCAGAAACAGCCTGAGCAAAGGCCTTGAAGGCAGCCTCACCTGGGCAAGTCTGCTTGCCAAGGGCAGAGACAAACTTGGGGTCTTCCTGAAGGCTTAGAAAGAAAAGGTGGGAGGTGCTGATGGAAAGGCATCTTGGGGCCAGCAGGTAGAGTTCATTCCATACCAAGCTAGAATTGCTCTAACCTAGGCGTTCATAACAGTGATGTTTTCTTTTGCCTAATTTATTTTATTATTTTTCTTAAGTGGTATAAATATGTATAATCCCCAAAGAAAAACTGGAAAATACAGATATGCAAAAAAGGAAAACATCACCTCATTTTCTCAAACATAACTTTAAAAAAGAGGGGCATATCTTGCTGAGCAGGGTTCTATCCCCTGCTTTTTCTACATAAATCTAAAGCTTGAAT
Organism: Neophocaena asiaeorientalis asiaeorientalis; assembly: GCF_003031525.2. NCBI lineage: Eukaryota > Metazoa > Chordata > Mammalia > Artiodactyla > Phocoenidae > Neophocaena > Neophocaena asiaeorientalis. Next base: position 4,513,778 of record NW_020173068.1, read on the forward strand.
ATTCCTACTCAAGAAGTATATCATCATGTTTAATGACTACATAAAAGGATAAGTGGTTACACCATAATTTAACCCATTCCACTAATATTGGACATTTTACTATTGTAAGTTGTGAACTATTTCACTATTATAAATAAACCTGTGGTGAACATCCTTTTATGTACATTTTGGCATATTTGTCATATTTTTCTTAACATGTCTAGAAGTAGAATTGCAGGGTCAAAGAGTATGCACTTCTGGGGGACTTTTTTGGGGGGAGGATTTTGATAGCATCAAATTGCCCTCCAGAAATGTTTCAGTTTATAATCCCTCCAGCCATATGAAAATATCGAAACAGTGACATTTTAATATCTAAAACTAACAGTATCATCTTGGTATAGTCATTAATTCTAAACTGAACTTCTGAATTGCTTTTGGTTGCCAACTTATATTATTCAAAAATTCTAGCATATTGTGGAAATAATTCTTTGCCATTTTTTATCTGTTGATCCTTCCTATAAGATAAATTGATTTGTGATTTGTTGATAGTATCTATGTGTGAGGATTGTCTGTTTTCTGTATCATTTTTCAAAAATTTAGAGTTGGGTTATTATTTTTAAATGACTTTTGGCTGACATTTGACGTCAGTAGTACAGGGTTTGTCTTCCTTGCATTTAGTTAACTGGAATTCAGGTTCAAAGAGGAATTTGAGGAAAACAAAGGACAGGATTTATTTCTCTCACACAAAGCACTCAATCTAAGGACTGCCCAGTGAGGCCTAGCAAAGAGGGAGGGCTAGAATCTTCTGATGACTGGTCAAGTGGAGGAAATCCTCCACTTGATGGAGAGGAAATCAGAAGCTGTAACCAGCCCCACAGTCAGTAGGCTTTCTCTCACAGAAAGAAAGAATAAAAATCTGTTTGTTGTTGCTGTATCAAGGCAAACCCATGCTACTAAAGGCTTCTCTTTGTATGTGCATGGAATATCTCCAGAGGGATTTTCAAGGAACTGGTGCTAGCAGTTGTCTGTGGGGAGCTGAAGAGGGAGGAAGATCTATTTTTCATGGTTATACCCATTTGTACTGTTTGAATTACTGGATTGGCCAAAAAGTTTGTTCGGGTTTTTCCATAATCTTCACAAATATTTACTGTATATGTTTTGCTTTTTCAAAACGTTTTTAACCTAGTTATTTTTTTAAAAGCCTCTCTTACACATGGTTATGTAATATGTTAACATTAGAGGAAAGTGGGTGAAGAGTATATGGGAACTCTCATAGTATATTCTGTAAATCTAAACTTATTTAAAAATAAAAAGTTTAAAAAAATGACAGAGAGGGGGAGCATACTGACTTCCTATACAGAATCCTACCCCATGAGACATTTTTCCACCTTTTTGTCTTGTCATTTCTTTTAAAGATCTTGCTTTCACCCCTAATTCTGCTGACCTTGTGATTACCAGATTCAATACAACTGTCTTAGCCATTTTTCACTGTTTTTGTTGGGGTCAGACTATTATTTCATATTTCATAATGCACATCAGCTGACAGATACTTATAAACATCACAGCAGATCAGAGGAAAGCACTCTATGAATATATTGCTTTTAAGAGTTTGACCAGGCTTTGTATCTAAACTAGTGCATAACCTCAGAACCTTAAACTTTGAAAGCCAGTTTTCCTCAACTTGTGCTCCTGGTAAAAACACAGATGAGTCTACACTTTTGGCAAGCCCCCTGAGTGATTCTGATTCCCTGTAACACTGAGTTCCGGAAAGAATCGTCTGAGAGAGAGAGAGAGAGAGAGAGAGAGAGAGAGAGAGAGAGAGAGAGAGTGTGTGTGTGTGTGTGTGTGTACGGTGGTGATGGTGACTTGAAGGATGCGGGGACAAGGTGATCAGGGGACTGTGGCCAGTGTCCGATGGGAGGAAATGAGGGTCTGAAATGCCACAGCGGTAAAAGGGGTGGAGAGAGAAGGCAGATGCAGCCGCGCAATTGAGTTGGTGATCAGCTGTGTGGACGACAAAGTTCCTTGTTCAGGCCAGGCAGAGGGAAAGAAGCTCTTCTAGTACCTTGAGGGGGCGAAGCATATTAAT
>NW_020173068.1:4516049-4527780 GCF_003031525.2 Neophocaena asiaeorientalis asiaeorientalis
GAGAGAGAGAGAGAGAGAGAGAGAGAGAGTGTGTGTGTGTGTGTGTGTGTACGGTGGTGATGGTGACTTGAAGGATGCGGGGACAAGGTGATCAGGGGACTGTGGCCAGTGTCCGATGGGAGGAAATGAGGGTCTGAAATGCCACAGCGGTAAAAGGGGTGGAGAGAGAAGGCAGATGCAGCCGCGCAATTGAGTTGGTGATCAGCTGTGTGGACGACAAAGTTCCTTGTTCAGGCCAGGCAGAGGGAAAGAAGCTCTTCTAGTACCTTGAGGGGGCGAAGCATATTAATGAAGGGAAAGAGATGCTTTGATGGGGTACTTCTTGAGGTGGGTAATTGATCTTTCTTGCCTTTGATTCCCAGGTGCCAGGCACTGGGGACACAGTCCCTGCTCCCACAGAGATTACATTCGAGTGAAGGGGGACAGATAATACACAAGGCAACAGATACATATGTCCATGCCAATTAGCTAAGTCCATGAAGAGAAGTGGAGTAAGGGGTTGGAGAATGGGTGTTAGGAGCCCTGAGGAGGCCATTTTAGACAGGGTAGTCGGTGGAGGCTTCTCTGAGGAAATGACATCTGAGAGAGACCTGAATGAAATAAGGGGGTGAGCCAGGCAGGCACCTGTGGGAAGGGCATTCTGACGGAGGGAGCAGTGAAGGCGATGGCCCTGAGGGGGTGGAGAAGGACTTGCTGTCAGGAGACACGAAGGCCGGCGTCAACGGAGCTGCGGAGGCAGAGGATGGGAGGCGGCGGGGTCAGGACAGTTTTGGAGACGGTTTGTAGGAAAATGTATTGGTACCATAGGAGCTTCCTGACAAAGCAAGCCCGTTGCTATGTGGAGAAATGGGAATTAATGGGACACTGCGGAGCTTTGTTTCCTGCTGGCCCTATAGGACAGTGATACATGTGACATGATGAAAGGGACGTTGCTCGAAGAGTGGGGAGCCGTGGCTCCTGTATTAGTCTGCCCTTTTGCCCTGCTGTTAATTACTGCACTCAGTTTGTGGCTCATTTCTGGAAGTGCAGGATCAGTGCCTCATAGCACCCTTGGGGGCATTTAGAGGGTAGCCTTTGGGGGGCCTCAGGCTTCTCAGAGTGGGGATGAGACTGCGTCAGTTAAAGCAGATGTGACGGTGCCCCAGAGGGCTGTTCACCTCTTTCCCCCATTCCGACTGCCACCTCTCTTCTTCCAAGCAGGATTGGTTGCCGTGGTCCCTGCTGCTTCTCTCTCTCATGTGTGATACCGGGGCCTTCTACGTTCCTGGGGTCGCACCAATCAACTTCCACCAGAACGACCCTGTAGAAATCAAGGTAAGTGCATTCCTGGTCTGTGGGAGCCAACTGTTGCCCAGTTGCTGGGCAGCCTGGCCAGAGGACACGTCCCTCCTGTGGTTGCAGAGAACCCAGACCAGTGCTGCTCAGCCTGGGAGGAAGAGGATTCACTGCGCATGGCTGGGGCGGAAGTGGTGTGTCCCTCGGGCCCCGCCGCCTCTGCTCTCTCTCTGCCTCTGGCTGTCTCTGCATCTCCCCCTGTATGAGTGCATTCTCTCTCTCTGTCCCTCTCTCTCTTTCTCTTTGGCTCTGTCTCTGTTTCTGGTTCTTCCTATGTGTTTGTTTCTCTCTCACTTTCACTCACTTCTGTGCCCACCTCTTTCTGTGTCTCCATCTCTCTCAACCTGCCTCCTTCTCTGTGACATCTCTGCCTCTCTCCATCCTCCTCTATGTTACCGGCTTTCTCTGCATAACTCATATCATCTATGTATATGCATGATTATTGTGGCCTTTTTTTTCGATTTTAGCTTCTGCCAGGATTCTCCAGTTCAGTATTTCCAAACGGTGCACTGCATATCTGAGTGGTGGTATATGAGATGATTTTAAGTGGCTGACACGTATGTTTTATTTTAATAGCTGTTTTCTTTTAATTATACTAGAAAATATAGCCATTACTTCAACTCATGATTTCATGGCTGTCATTGTTGGGTTTCCATTTTTAATAGTGTTAAAATGTTTGCTTCTTTTTTTTTTTTGCGGTACGCGGGCCTCTCACTCTTGTGGCCTCTCCCGTTGCGGAGCACAGGCTCCGGACGCGCAGGCTCAGCGGCCATGGCTCACGGGCCCAGCCGCTCCGCGATATGTGGGATCCTCCCGGACTGGGGCACGAACCCGCGTCCCCTGCATCGGTAGGCAGACTCTCAACCACTGCGCCACCAGGGAAGCCCAAAATGTTTGCTTCTTAAATAAAGGTATTTACCTAAAAATGAATCATATCCAAGAAAATAGCAGAATAAATGGTAAGTAGATAGAGCAAGTTGGTACATGAGTGATTCGGATTTGAAAGCATTGTCCTAAATCAGAGTCCAGAAGAACAGCCAGCTGGGCCACCTCACCTTGTCAGCCTAGATGGGTCAGTCACCGGTGACAGGGTTATGGGAGAGTCCTTTAAAATATGGTTGATTGGGGCAGTGGGCAGGCTGGCACCTTGGTTAATGTCTCGGACTCTTGGTGGCATTTTCAGAGCCCTAAACACGGCTGAGGGTTGGTGGTGGATCTTCTTGGATCTCATTTCCCAGGAAACAAACTCTAAGGTGGAGATTTGGTGCAAGAGATTTATTGACTAGGCGCTCAGGGTCGGCACTCGGGAGGGAGTAATGGAAGCAGGACTGGGCAGAGGGAGATATTAAGCTGTGATAAACAGTCCTATGGAAGGCTCTGGAACTGGAGTGGCCAGCTGCAGAGTTCTCCCACATTGAGGCGAGAGGACTGGCCACCAGACAAGGGGTGTGACCTTGTTCCAGAGCTCCCAGCTATAGGGACTCCTCTCTACCATCACCCAAATGTAACCACTCTTAATACTTTGGGTTATTTTTGTTAGTCTTTTTTTTCTGCGCAGTGTTTACAGTGTAGGGTACTCGGCATTCTCACACTTCCGTAAACCCCCAGCTTCTTGACTACCACATTGGTCCCCCATAGGCAAAATAACGTATAGTTGAAGTTTTTAAGTGGTCCTTCAAATCCTCAGTGATTCTGTACAAAGGTCTAGCAAAACTTATAAAGTAATGAAAATAAATTCTGCTCCTAAAATGTACATTTCTTGTTGATGGGAACCACATCTTTACTGGTCTGTGCAAAAGCAAAGCAGTGAGATTGTGTGAAAATGAAGTTGTTATCCTGTCCTAAGCATCACAGTGTTCAAAAGGGGGAACGGAAGCCCAGAAAATCACAAAGGGCCATCCACCTGACGTGCTGTCATGTACATGTGCCTTTGTTTGCCACCACATTTTGGGCATTTGCAAAATTATAAATTGCTACATGTCATGCTTATTTGGGGCATTAGATGCAAGCAACTTTTCATTATCCAGGGGGAGTTAACCAGTTTAGAGGTTAAAAATATAATACATTTGTGGAAAAACGAAAACTACCACGAATCAAGTTCTACAAGGGCTGGGATATTATCCTTCTCGGTTACTGCTGTGTCACCAGCTCCTAGTACATAGCCTGGTAGGGTGGATAAATACATATGATCAATGACTATTAGAAAGTGTCTGCATTTAGAACTATGTGGTAGTAACAAGCAAATGCACCATTCCATGTGTTGCATTACTGTGAGCATCCCTCTTCCTTGGAAGTCAGACTTGTAATTTTCGGGAACAATAATTAGTCACCTTTATTGAGGATTATTTACATGCCAGGCATGATGCATGGCTTAGCTCAAGATGCCCCCTAAGAGCCCTCTGAGGCAGATACTGTATGTTTTAGAGATTTACTGAACATTTTACAGTTACGGAAACTGAGGCCCGAGGAAGTGAACCAGCTTGTCCAAGGTCGCATTGTGAGGGAGACATAGGGTTAGTTCAGAGCCCGGCTCTTAATCGCTGCAGTACCCTTCCTCCCAGTGCCTCTGCCAGAAGCCCCCTCCAGAGCAAAGCCTGTGGCATGGGGAGGACAGGGTGGTTCTGGCTTCAGTCCTGCCAAGCTGGGCATGTGAGAACTACACCTTGGGTGGGAAGGGAGAGGGCGGGAGGGGACATAAAGGTGAGACTCAGTTTCTTTGTAATGTGGATTCTTTTTTGATTGTCCAGAAGGAGAGAATGCTAAGAAACACAAAATAACAGGCTGTTATAACAGATAATAACTTTTTGGTCATTTCGCCTCAAGCAGTTCATGAAATGCTTAATAGAGGTCCCCCGTCCTTCAATCCAACATCTAAAAAGCTCTGAAACTTAGAGTTTTTCTAAACTCATTGTAGGCGAGACCTGACCTGAACTGTTTATTAACTTTATTTTTCCCACTTAGTATGAATATTTTTGCATTTCCTTGTCATTGAATGTGGGGTACTGCTCCAGACCCAGCTGGGGGGTGTTATAAAACCCATGGTTTTATAATATACCACATTGCTCTTTTAAAATTAGAAAATTTTTTAAATTAAATTAAATTAAATTAAATTATAATTTATAAATTAATGTAATAATGTAATGTAATGTAATAATTATTAATGTAATAATGCCGAGTATACTAAAGATGAGTGAGTACCAGGGAGGATTACTGAAACAGTCATTAAATTAAATTAAATTTTAAATCTTTTAAAATTAAATTAAAAATCCTAATTCCAAAGCAAGAATTTTAAGTAAGGATTGTGGACCTGGATTCTAAAAACTATTTATACTTTCAGATGGTGTATGAGGAATGGTTAATAGTTTTTAAATAGCAAAGATAATTTTAGTTGCATTTAAATTAAAATTTGGGACTTCCCTGGCCGTCCAGTGGTTAAGACTTCGCCTTCAAATGCAGGGGGTTGTGGGTTCAATCCCTGGTCGGGGAGCTAAGATCCCATATGCCTCGCAGCCAGAAAACCAAAACAAACCAGAAGCAATATTGTAACAATAGCAATAAGGACTTTAAGAATGGTCCACATCAAAAAAAACTTTAAAATAATTAATTGATTAATTATTTTTTTTTTTTTGGCAACATTTTGACTGGTTCTATTTTATCCATGTTTTGGGGAGTTATCTGTGGCTGTCACTGTTTCCAGAACTGCATTCTGTGTGCTTGCATCACTTCCTAAATGTTCTTCTTCATGGTCTTCTTAAACTTCATCTTTAATGGTTGCATAATATTTAATTGAACGAATATATTGTGGTTTATTGACCAATTTCCCATTACAGGGCTTTTAGCTGTTTTTCCGTTTTTTTCTCTTTTTTCATTGTGCAAACATTTATCGAGCACCTACTATGTACCTAGATCTCTAGGCACGGTGGTTACATAGGTAAGCAAGACACATATGGTCCTTGCCCTCTTGGAGTTTAATCTTAAATTCTAGTAGGGGAGGCTGATTTCTCTGGAAAAAGAAAACAAAAACATAAAATAATTACATTTTATCAGACATGCTACAAAGATAACTAGAAGTGTTGAAATACAGAAGATGAGGGAATTCCTTTGATAAGATGATAAGGAAAGGACTCAAAGGTGAGGGGATTTAAGCTGAGACCAAATGTGAGAAGGAGTCAGAGAGTCGGGCAGAGAGGAGCAGGTTCAAAGCCTGAAGCAAGAGAGAGCTGGTCAGGCTCAAGGAACTAGAGGCAGAAGACCACTGTGGTTAGGAATGAGGAGTGAGCTCTTTGTTCCTGAAGTTTTTCCCCTTATTTGGAGTTATTTCCTTAGGAAAGATACCCAGAAGTGAAATTGTAGGGTCAAAGGATATCAGCATGTTAAGGACTCTGAGTATATATTGGATTTGGTTGTGATTTTAAACAAAATCTATAATGTAATCTAAAACTAGTGAACTGTGAAATAATTGTATAGTATACCAGAGTTGTGTCTGCTGTGGTTAGTTTGCTTATTAGGTAATAATGCCGAGTATACTAAAGATGAGTGGGTACCAGGGAGGATTACTGAAACAGTCATCTTGATTTCTGGGTTGAAGAATAATGGCCTCCCTTCTTCCACTAGGCTGTGAAGCTCACCAGCTCTCGCACCCAGCTGCCTTATGAATACTACTCACTGCCCTTCTGCCAGCCCAGCAAAATAACCTACAAGGCAGAGAATCTGGGTAAGTTCTTCTCTCACACTGCTGTCACACTATCCCAAAGAGGAACCCAGATCTCTTCATAATGTTAATAGCAGTTAACCCTTATATAGCACCTACCGAGTGCTGGACACCATTCTACATAGTTTATATACAGATTAGCTTATTTAATCCTCATAACATCCCGAAGGAGGTAGTTGTGGTGTTTATTCCCATTTTACAGGGTAAGTGATTTGCCTCTGGTTATACTGTTAATTAATGGCTAAACTGGGCTTGGAATCCATGTAGTCAGGCTTCAGAGCTGGAGCCCTTGGCTACTGCTCCGACTGGCTCTCCTTGATTTCTAGACAGCCCCTTCTGTTTCTTGTGGCTTCTGTAACCTGCTCTGCTTTTAATTAAAAGAATGAGTGATTATCTCTGGCCCTAATGGAATCAGGGACATCACCATAGTTCTTGCTAAGCTGTGCAGGCCTTGCCTCAAATAATGTGTGAAGCACCCAGTGCAGTGTCTGGCATATGTGTTCATAAATAGCAGCCATTTTATTTTAATTCAAATAATTCTTCATTTGGTGGAATTTCAGGCTTAAAGGAAAAGACATTTGGTGGCCTCTATTGAGGACATGGTTATTAGTACTTACTCTGCCATCTCAGTGTTAAGTCCTGGAGATAAAAACTTGGAACTATGCCCTCCCTGACTTCAAGGAGCTTAAGAGACTTTCCTGTTCTCTGATAGCTTAGGGAGGGGAAAGGAGAGAACTGGCTCTTGAGCAGTCCCCTGAAAGGGCTGCCTTCTCCATCAGGGCTACCCATGCCTCAGATGTTTCCAGAACCCCTAGCCAACAGGTATACCTACTGCCAGGTATTGGATGTCCCAGACCAGCTGGGGCAGGCCTCGACCAAAAGCAGGCAGCACCGCCAGTCCCGAAGTCTCGCCTTTTACAGTTGGACGGAGGTCGGTCTCGGGGCCTGGGCTGCTCCTGCTGCCTGCCGCTTACCCTTCTTTTCTCTCCACACCATGCCGTGCTCCGGCCACCCTGCCACTGCTGGGAAGCCTGACCTGCTGTGTCCTCCAGACCCCTCACAGCAGCTCCTCCCTCCCCCTGTGAGCTGGTGTGGATTCATCTACAGCCCAAGGCTGAGCACTTGGGCGCACCTCAGTGTGATTGCGTGACCTTAACCTCCGTGAAGCTGGGGAATGTTCCTGCCTCATAGAAATGGCAACTTCCATGTACAGAAGTTATCCTGCCACACTGTATCTCATTCCAGCTTCGTGTAGTGCCTCCCTCTGTGGCCTGGGGGCTCTTTGAGCAGCGGGATCATGTCTTACATGTGTCTCTCTGCCACTTCTGACCCAGTGTCTGACACATAGTTGTCATTCAGTAAAAGTTTTTGCCCTCCCTGAGTGGAGCAGAAACAGCCTTGATTGAATGCCTTTTGGGTCGCATGCCTTGTACTCTACGTCCTCATCATCATCACTGTTAATACTTAAAGGGCTCTAACAGTGAGCCAGGCGTTGTTCTAAGCACGTCTGTGCTTACCTTAGTTAATTCTCACAACAGCCCTCTGAGGTAGCTACTCTTACTATCCCCTTATCACAGATAACAGAAGCGAGGCACAGGAGGTGAAGTCACTTGCTACAGGTCACTCGCCGAGTTGGTGGCAGAGCCCAGGAACTCTGGCTTCAGGGTCCATAGCCTTAAGCAGTACACTCTGCGCACTGTCTTACTTGGTTCCGACTGTAACTCAGCAAAGCCAGGTATGATGGCCCCCATGCCATAGTAGAGAGCACAGCAGCTTCAGAGGTTTGAAAAACTTGCTTATGGTCAATGGGTAGAGAAATTGAGATCTTAACCCAGGTTTTTTAACTCTAAAAACAGAATTCTTTCTGTTGTCCAGACTGCCTTTTCCAGAAAGGTTCATTTGGGCTGTCCAAGGACTGTGCTCCCAATTATCATGTTGGTGGAGATTCATATCGTGGCGGGGGGGGTGGGGGCATGTCTGCGGCAGCTGTACTGGAGTATGACATCACACTCACTTAGAGGGTCCACTCAGCTTGTTGCTCGTCTAGTGTGGCTGGCTGTCTGCTCCCAGCTTTAAAAATTAAAATGAATACTTCTGTATTAGAAATGAGCTGTTCCAGGCCAGTATGTCCTCTTTCTTGGTTTAAATGTATCAATAATTTCTAAATATCAAGAAGTGATACCCACCTTACTTGATCTTCAGCCCTGTTCCTCTTTCTGTATGTCTTCCTTTCCTCAGGTGAGTTCCATATTGACCTTACTGAAAAGAAGTGAGTGGTAAGGCGTGGTGTAGAGGAAAGAGCCCAGGGGCTTAGCACTACCACAGTCACTGTCATAGGCTAGTCACTATCTGGGTCTGGTTCTCAGCATCGTCATATGTAAAATGGCAGAGGATGACCCAGATCATTTCAGCAGTGGACCATGCAGATATCTTATTGGTGTTCTTGCCCTCCCACTGGCCGGTCCATCCCTGGGTTTTGCAGACCCATCTGTATAACTAGCCTTCTAAAAGAGGGGGAAAGCGGGGGAGAGGTGCAGAGACCTTCATCCAGGCGCCTTTTCACCCTCCCCCCTCTCCTGAGTGGTCTCATCCACTCTTGGCAGAGTGCTACTTTGCACAGCTGAGTGGTACAGCTAGTGGCCCTGCCACTTACCATCTGTATCCCAACACCTCACAGCTTCTATCTATAGCCCTGACCTTTCCTCTGACCCTCAGATTTGGGTATCTGACTGCCTGCTTGACATAGCCACTTGACATATGCAAACTGAAAAAATGCCTTCAGTCTAAATTTGCTGTTTTTCCCATTTTCCCCCCAACTGGAACTTGGTTGTAGAAGCCCCATAGTCTTCCTGATATGCACCGCTCCTCACTCATCCTTTGTGTCAGCCAGCACCAGCCCCACTAGATTTCACCTCCTCAGTAGCTCCTGAATCTGTGTACTTGTTTCCGCCCTCACTATACCCTCTAATCCAGCCACCATCACCGCCCACTTGCATAGCTGACTGCCATCGCCCCCAGCCAGTTCCGTGCATCTTCGATATTTTCTTCACAAAACAGCCAGAGTGATCTGTAACCAGAATTGGATATTGTCTTCTGCCACCCCTGTTAGAAACGCTTTATTGGTTTTTGTGGCTCTCTCGATAGAGATCAAACTTCCCGTTGGTCCACAGGCCCCCTGAGGTCCAGCTCCAGCCCGTCTCTCCAGCGCGCCTCAAGTCACCCTTGCCATGTGCACTGCAGCCGCACAGGCCTCTTACATTTACCGCGTCATCCCCCTGCCTTCCCCCCCGCCCCCCAACCAGGCAGGGGGCCTTTGTGCATGCTGTTCCCTTCTGTCTAGAATAGTCTTCCCCTATCTCTTTGCCTAGTTAAGGCTCTCTTCCTTTAGAGCTCACTTCAAGCATTACTTCCTCAGAGAAGCTGTCCTGGACCTACTCCCCCACATGTAGAGCAAGTTCCTCATACTGTACTATGCCTTCTCGTTATCCTGATTAATCAGTCTGTCTTCCCACTAGACCATAAGCTCCGTATGTCTGTTCAACATTATTTCTTCAGAGCCCAGCACATAACCAATATCCAGTGGATGTTTGGGAAGGAATGAATGAAAGAACGAATGAATCACTAGGCCAAGAGTCCCACATCAAGCGGGTCCACACTGGTAGGCAGCTGTTAGACCAGGCGTATGTGGGCATTAGTGCCGCCTGTGGGCTTTGGTAGGTCTCCTTCAGCTTGCCCCAGTTCCACCTCATCCCAGTAGAAGTGTTAGAATGGCTCAGAATGAAAGCATCATTGGGTTTAGTTGACAGGCCCTAACTGCTCGGTGCCTGCTCTTGGAACGTCTGGCAGCAGGTTTCTCTGAGGCAGTAGGCATGCAAGGGGTGTGCCAGTTTGTTAAGTTAAAAAGATGTTTTGGCTGAAAATCTCAGGTGCTGGATTTTACCCTACCTCCCTTCCTCCCTGATCCAGGATCTGAAGACGGAGAAATAAATAGGAAACATTATCTGCCCTTAAAGAGCTCATAATGAGGTATGAGGGCAGAAACCTAACCTATCAACATATTGTGCAAAGTCACATCACTGGCATATGAAAAGGTGCAGAAGTGATGCTGGTAATAAAAATAGTATTTGTTGGGCTTCCCTGGTGGCGCAGTGGTTGAGAATCCACCTGCCAATGCAGGGGACACAGGTTCGTGCCCCGGTCCGGGAGGATCCCACATGCCGCAGAGCGGCTGGGCCCGTGGGCCATGGCTGCTGAGCCTGCGTGTCCGGAGCCCATGCTCTGCAACGGGAGAGGCCACAACAGTGAGAGGCTCACGTACCAAAAATAAATAAATAAAATAAAATTAAGAAAAAAGAAAAAAAAAAAATATATAGTATTTGTTGTCTTCCCACTCTATGCCTGGTACTTTATTTCTCACTGTAACCCTGTGAGATGCGTACTATTATCCCCATTTTACAGATGAGGAAATTGAGGCTCATTGAGCTTAAGGTACTTACCGAGACTGCTAAGCTAGTCAGTGGCAGAGCCAGGGTTCAGTAGCCCTCTCTTCACCACGTACGACGCTGCCTCTGTGCAGAGGGCAATCCGAGGAGGGAGTCCCAAACTCAGTCCTAAGGCGGTCAGGAAGGGCTTCCCGGAGAGTGGAACAGAAGCTGAGCTGGAAGGGTGAGGAAGAGTTTCCCAGGAACACGGGGCAGGGAGTGGCACTCCAGGCAAAGGAAACGACATGTGGCCCAGAGGCACGGAATGACGTGGCATGTTTGATGTGCTCTGAAGAGTCTGGTGGTGCTAGAGCACAAAGGGAGAGGAGGGACAACAGGGGGGCGTCAGGTGGGCAAGCCTGGCCTGAACAGGCAGGGTAACGCATTGAGTGCCAGGCTGCAAGGCCCTGCAGGTGGGCCCTGTGTCTCTGTGGCTCTGCTGACCTCAGCAACCTCAGGGCTGAAGCTCTGAGCTCCATCTGTCTCTCTTACGGCAGGAGAGGTGCTGAGAGGGGACCGGATTGTCAACACCCCTTTCCAGGTTCTCATGAACAGTGAAAAGAAGTGTGAGGTTCTGTGCAGCCAGTCCAACAAGCCAGTGACCCTGACCGTGGAACAGAGCCGGCTCGTGGCCGAGCGGATCTCAGAGGACTACTATGTCCACCTGTGAGTTGTCCTCTGCTCCCTGCCAGCCTCGAGTTCCCATAGGGGAGGGCACTGAGGGAGAGGCGATCTGAGGGACTGAGCGGGGCCTTGGGTTTCCAGCATTGCAGACAACCTGCCCGTGGCCACCCGGCTGGAACTCTACTCCAACCGCGACGGCGATGACAAGAAGAAGGAGAAGGACGTGCAGTTTGAACACGGCTACCGGCTCGGCTTCACGGATGTCAACAAGGTAGAGTGTCTTGATGTGCTCAGAGGGCTGGAGGAGCCACTCCCCAAAGTCACGAGCACTTGGGGCCACAGAGGAGGGGGAAACACGTAGCTCAAGGCTTAGGAAAGGGATGGCCAAGACAAGTTCCTCCTGGTGCCCCTGGCCATGGCCTGTCAGAAGTCTGAGTGCTGTGGGCCGGACTCTGGCGGATGCTACACAGGAGGTGGAAGGCATAGTGCCTAAAAACTCAGATTCCACATAAATATATGATTAAATGGATTATAAGATTAACCACCCCCCCCCACAAAAAAAAAAAAAAAAAAAAAAGAA
>NW_020173068.1:4527790-4534195 GCF_003031525.2 Neophocaena asiaeorientalis asiaeorientalis
AAAAAAAAAAAAAAAAAAAAGGAAGTCTGGAACTTCATCAGTATGTAAGAGAGAGAGCTCAGCAGTGGTCAAGAGCATGCAGGCTCCCTGGGTTTTGAATCCTGCCTTCACCACTTACTAGTTGGTGAGTGACCTTAAGCCTACCTCTCTCACCTCTCTAAGCCTTGGGTTCCTTATCTGTAAAATGTATGTTACAGCCATACCTGCCTTTTGGGGTTGTCATGCAGAGTAAATCAGACAATCTGTGTAAGCACTTTATAGCACAGCCACTGAGAAATATGCTAATGGCACTGATTGTAACAGTGATACTCTTATATTCGTCATTTTCTAAACTAAACACATATTACTTAGGGAATAAAGAACAAAAGCATTTCTTTTGAGGCACAGTCCCTGTCCTCCAGGGGCTTCTTTCATAACTGGGAAGAGAACTGACGGTGTAAGATCCTGGATCTTAAGTCCCAATCCTGACCATGCCAGTGCTTTGACGGTCAGGGCCAGAGGAGTTCAGAAGGAGCTAATGTGCGGGCAGGTTGTCGCGGAGGAGGTGGGCCTTGAAAAATAGGTAGGCTTGAGCTGAGTGAAGTTGGGATGGCATTCTAGTTAAGTGAATGTCGTGAACAGAGTTCAGGGTGGGGACTGTTCATGGGGCAGGGGGGGACCCTGTCTGGGAGGGTGACGGCAGCTGGGTATGTTAGGGTGACAGAAGGCCTTGAATACCAGCCTAAGGGGTCTGAACTTGTACGTAGTAAGCCCCACAGAGCCCTGGAGGGTTCATGAGTAGCGGGTTGCTATAAGAGCAGTGTTTTTGGAACGCTGGTACAGTTGGGTCTGCTAGATGAGGGAAGGGACCTAATACCCGGCTGGTCACCCTGTGTGGTTTTTCTGGTGGTTTCTTGGCTCCTAGCTATTTTGTTCTCTTTGTTGCGCTGTTTTAGATCTACCTGCACAATCACCTCTCGTTCATCCTTTACTACCACCGGGAGGACCTGGAAGAGGACCAGGAGCACACATACCGCGTCGTCCGCTTCGAGGTGATTCCCCAGAGCATCAGGCTGGAGGGTGAGTGGGGAGGTGTGACCAGAGGGGCAGGGCTGGACGGGCCTGGGCTTCACACCCAGGGTCTTTGCACCCTTGATTCCTGACATGGCTGATAGGCCCCAGTGTGGCATATGGGCCCAGCCAAGGTAGGGTCACTACATTCCCATTAGAGAAGGTGGGGAGCAATGGGAGAGCTGACATGGTGTCTCCTGGCCTGGCACAGCACCTTACCAGCCACCCCGGGAGGTAATGTGCTGATTATGATAGGAACCAGAGGCTCAGAGAGGTCAGTGACTTGGCCAAGACCAAACAGCAGTTTGGGGCTTTGCTGGGCCATCACAAGAAGCAGCCAGCTCAAGAGCAACGGGATGAAGCACAAGGGGCAGGGGTACCGACGGAGCTGCTGGGCAGCAGCTTTCAGTGTTTCTGCTCCTCTCTGTGAGTGATTGGCCCCGGGTCAACAGCTGTGCAGGAATGTGAGCGCCCAGGCGCAGCCCTGTGGGCCTGACAGGATCTGGTCGGCCTCGCCTTGCCTGGCAGCGCTAGCTCACCGCAGGGCCACTTCCACTCAGCATGCCTGGCCTTCTGTCCACAGTGGTGGTGAGTTTCTGGAGTTTCTTTAAGCTGTGAAACCTCATAGTCAAACAAAGTCATACGCAGAAGTCTTACGTAAAACATAGACCCTGCACTTTCGGGGCATCATACCGCCTCTCCTCCCGTCTGCGTCATGGTTGCAGCTTGACATTTACTGTGTGAGTGTTTGACAGCAGCTCTTCCCCCACTGGCTCTTCGAAGTTAGAGACCCTGTCTCCTTTTCTCACCACTTGCTCTCCAGCACAGTACCTGGCACATAGTAGGTGCTTATTTATTGTATGTTGGTTGAATGAATGGACAGACAGCAGGATGAACAAATGTGTAAATGAAGGAAGGAAGCATCGGAGTGATTGAATTACTAAAGTGCCAGGGCTCTGGGGACTAAATGAGTGAGCGAACGTATGAGAGAGTGAGTCAGTGTTGTTTTTGCCTGTTGAATGGGACTGACTGAATGAGCAAATGAATGTTTGAATTGATTGAAGGAAGAATTCGTTTGACTAAATAGGGACTCAGACCCCTCCCCACATACACCTCTCTGCAGCCCCTAAGGCCCTTTGGAAAGTCAGGGCTCTGGGAAGCACAGTTTTTTGTTTCTTTTTTGTTTTTTCATCTTTATTAGATTATAATTGCTTTAAAATGCTGTGTTCATTTCTGCTGTACAACAAAGTGAATCAGCTCTACATATACCTATATCCCCTCCCTCTTGGGGCTCCCTCCCACCCTCCCCACCCCACCCAAGGGAGCACAGTTTTAAAGCTCTAGTTGCCAGCTGTTCTCCCAGCCACTGCTCCACAGCATGCTGCCTCTGAGGGCACCCGCAGAACAGACCCTGGGTAGTGGCACCAGCCCTTGCAGGAACAGACTGAGTCTCTGTCTCTCACAGACCTCAAAACAGACGAGAAGAGCTCATGCACCCTGCCTGAGGGTACCAACTCCTCGCCCCAAGAAATTGACCCCACCAAGGAGAATCAGCTGTACTTCACCTACTCTGTGCACTGGGAGGTGAGAAGGGGCTGGAGCCCACGGCAGGGGAGGAGGGCTCTGGTCCGAGCAGGAGTTGTCAAGGTGGAGGCCTGACTCTCAAGTGCTTCCTCCCACCACCAGGAGAGTGACATCAAATGGGCCTCTCGCTGGGACACTTACCTGACCATGAGTGATGTACAGATCCACTGGTTTTCTATCATTAACTCCGTCGTGGTGGTCTTCTTCCTGTCAGGTGAGAGAGCTGTGGGTTGGAGGGTGGAGAGGACAGGGGGTGAGGGATGAGGGGCTGAGGTGTCACATCACTCCCAGGAGACTTCTAGGGTGTTCTTGGAGCCAAGCATAGGTCAAAAACAGACATTAGGGTTCTGTGCAAGGCATCAGTACACAGAGGTAAACAAGATTCACCCTCTGTTCTGGAGAGCTCCCTAGGGGAAGGCTGCGCCACCTCTGCACGCACACCTTCACTGACTCATTCAACAGTGTTTCGGCATTGCTCATCCTGTTCGGGCCCCATGCCGCGTGCTGGATATGGTGTTGAGCAAGCCCAACCCAGTCTCTGCCCTCACGGTCTGTATTCTGGTGGCAGGAGAGAGACAGAAAAGCACAGAAGTAGTAGGGTTCCAGATAGTGCTAAGTGCTGTGAAGCATATGCATGGCTGTTGAGGAAAGGGTGAAGGCTGCTTTAGAGGAGACCTCTCTGAATGAGGAGCCACCATTCAGAGACCTAGGGAAAGACGGTTCCAGCAAGGGTCACGGCCCTGCAGTGAGACAGGCTTGGTGAGAAGCCAGATGGCAAGAGGGCATTGAGCAGGGTGAGGGTGGATGTCAGAGGTAGAAGGAAACTGATCGTTTCAGTATCAGGAGAAGTAAAGATAATGCTGTCTTTATTAAACATTTACCCAGGGGCCAGCTGCTGTGCTAATAAACACTTAAATGCATCCCCATCCTCGCAGCCCCATGAGCTAAGCCAAAAAGCGTTAAGTTAGCTCAAGGTCCTACAACCCATTGTCTTAACCACTACGCTGTGCTGACTAGATAGGTAAACAGGGCGCTGCGCACGTACCAACGGGGGCGCCTCTGGACTGTTTGCGGTGTTGAGAAGAGAAGATGTTTTGAAGTGTGAGTAGGAGTCAGGACAGACTGGGGCATTCAGGTAAAGGGAACAGCCTGGGTTACAGGCACGCAGGTGAGAGAGAGATGGGGCTGTGACCTGATAACTAAAAGCAACAAATAACCAGAGGCAAGTGAGAGGCGAGCCTGGGAGGAGGTGAGGCTGGAGAGGCTGGAAGGACCAAGCCCTGGAGGAGCTGGGATGCTGTTCTCCCTGGAATACAAGCGGTGTCCTGGGACTGCCTCCGCCCATCCCAGCAGCTCATTCTTCCCCTCCTTGGGGGGTGACCCTCTGTTTCCGCTGCCCTGTAGCTGGGGTGGAGCTATGCCCAGGAGAGAACCTGAGGCGGCTGCATAGCCAGTTCCCACTAGAGGAAGCCACGTGTGCCCGGAGGGCAAGCAGCACAGAAGACTCAGATGGCCGTGCTGACGACTCCTCTTCTTCCCCGCCCCTGTTTGTTTCAGGCATCCTGAGTATGATTATCATTCGGACCCTCCGGAAGGACATTGCCAACTATAATAAGGAGGATGACATTGTACGAGGTCATGGCTGGGGAGGGATGGACTTGCAGAGGGAGGGCAGTCTAGCAGTGGGGCTCTGGGCCTACCAGACCAGGACGCGCACATGCACGCACGTGCCTGTGTGTGTGTGTGTGTGTGTGTGTGTGTGTGTTATCATTCACAGCGTAAACCAAGTATTGAAAAGGAAAACAAAATGTTTAATGACCCCAAGTGATGGGGATAAGGCTTTCTAATTTCTAAGCGTAAAAACAATGGAAGAAATCACAGAAAGAAAACTGGATTAATTTTACCTTAATCCTGCATGTTAAGATATGTAAACAACAGAAAAGTGAAATGGCAAAACAATATATGCAACAAATTTTTAAAAAGATGATAGTTAAAAGAACTGGTATAAAATCTCTAAAAAAAAAAAACCCACGAAAATCCCTAATGTGACAATGAACAAAAAATTTACAGACAAGGAACCATACATGGCCAGTAAACATGTGAAAAACTGCTTTTACCTCAGGGATAAGCCCCCAATGTGCAGTGTCCAACAGTCATGAGAAGACAGTTTTGGACCTTCAAATTAGCACAGATTCGTATACATAGTACTAATTGCCGGCAGGGTTAATGTGAGATAAGCACCTTTTCATGCCACCCGCGCAAGTGTAAACTAGGAGATTTCTGAAAAGTTATTAATTGGCAGTACATATCGTGAACTGCCAAATAGTTAACTTGTTTGTTTGTTTTGTTTTTAACATTTGGCTGCACTTTTAACTGTTGGTGCGGCCTGTGGGATCTTAGTTCCTCAACCAAGTATCGAACCCGCACCCCCTGCGGTGGAAGCACAGAGTCTTAACCACCGGACCACCAGGGAAGTCCTAGTTAACTTGTTTTGATACACTATCTTCTAGAATTGTCCTAAGGAAAGCATTAAAACCACAAAAATTTGGTCTAAAAAGAAAAAATTTGGTCTAGAAATGTTTATTGCAGCCTTTTTTATTTCAATAAACTGGAAATTGCCTGATATTCCATAATAATGGATTGGTTATATTATACTACAGCCATACAATGAAAAATTGTACAAACATTAAAATAGTAATTGTAGAGAGTGTTTATTGACATAAGGAAATGCTCATGATCATACATCAGCTTAAAATAACAAAGTATTGTTACACAGTAAATACAGTATTTTATTGTTAAAAATTATATATACATATGCACATGTACATACGTAAAGGACTGAAGGAAATATGTCAAAACAGTGGTATTATTAAGTATATAAATCATTTTCTCTATCTTTCTGATTTATTTTTTAATCTATGAATGTTTATGAGTTTTATATTTTTTGTTCAGTCTTTCTGGATTTTTAAAAAATTGTCTACAATACTCATTTACTACTTTTTGTTCATTTGAATATCATGCCATATACCAAAAAAATTTTTTTACTTATTACACAAGTAAGAGCACATACAGACATACCTCAGAGATACTGCGGGCTCAGTTCCAGACCATCACAATAAAGTGATTATCACAGTAAAGGGAGTCAAACAAATTTTTTGGTTTCCCAGCGCATATAAAACTTATGCTTATACTATACTGCAGTCTATTAAGTGTGCAGTAGCAGTATGTCTAAAAAAATACCTTAATTTAAAAATACTTTAGTGCTAAAAATGCTAACCATCATCTGAGCCTTCAGCAAGTCCTAATCTTTTTGCTGGTGGAGCGTCTCACCTCAGTGTCGATGCTGCTGACTGATCAGGGTGTTGGTTGCTGTAGGTTGGGGTGGCTGTGGCGATTTCTTAAAATAAGACAGCAGTGAAATTTGCCAAATCAATTGACTCTTCCTTTCATGGACAATTTCTCTGTAAACATGCAATGCTGTTTGATAGCATTTTACCCACAGCAGAATTTCTTTCAAAATTGGAGTCAGTTCTCTCAAACCCTGCCTCTGCTTTATCAACCAAGTTTATGTAATACTCTAAATCCTATGTTTTCATTTCAACTATCTTCACAAATCTTCACCAGGAGTAGATTCCATCTCAAGAAAGCACTTTCTTTGCCTATCTGTAAGAAATAACTCCTTATCCGTTGAAGTTTTATCGTGAGATGGCAGCAATTCAGTCCCATCTTTAGGCTCCACTTCTTTTTTTTTTTTTTTTTTTTTTTTTTCAG
>NW_020173068.1:4534552-4542920 GCF_003031525.2 Neophocaena asiaeorientalis asiaeorientalis
TTTTTTTTTTTTTGCGTTACGCGGGCCTCTCACTGCTGCAGCCTCTCCCGCTGCGGAGCACAGGCTCCGGACGCGCAGGCCCAGCGGCCATGGCTTATGGGCCCAGCCTCTCCGCAGCATGTGGGATCCTCCTGGACCGGGGCACGAACCCGCGTCCCCTGCATCGGCAGGCGGACTCCCAGCCACTGCGCCACCAGGGAAGCCCTAGGCTCCACTTCTAATTCTAGTTCTCTTGCTGTTTCCACTGCATCTGCAATTACTTCTTCTGAGGTCTTGAACCCCACAATTCCATCCATGAGGGTTGGAATCAGCTTCTTCAAAACTCCTATTAATGTTGATATTTTGACCTCTTCCTATGAATCACGAATGTTCTTAATGGCATCTAGAATGGTGAACCCTTTCCAGAAGGTTTTCAGTTTCCTTTGCCCAGATGCATCGGAGGAATCACACTGTGTGGCAGCTATAGCTTTATGAAATGTATTTCTTAAATAATAAGACTGCAAAGTCAAAATGACTCCTTGGTCCATGGGCTGCAGGATGGATGTTGTGTTAGCAAGCATGAAAACAACAGTAATCTCGTTGTACATCTCCAGCAGAACTCCTGGATGACCAGGCGCATTGTCAATGAGCAGTGATATTTTGAAAGGAATCTTTCTGAGCAGTAGGTCTCAACAGTGGATTTAAAGTATTCAGTAAATCATGTTGTAAACAGATGTGCTGTCATCCAGCCTTGTTGTCCCACTTGTAGAGCACAGGCAGAGTAGATTTAGCATAATTCTTTAGGGCCCCAGGATTTTCGGAGTGGTAAATGAGCATCGGCTTCAACTTAAAATCACCAGCTGCATTAACCTCTAATGAGAGTCAGCCTGTCCTTTGCAGCTTTGAAGCCAAGCACTGACTTCTCCTCTCTAGCTATGGAAGTCCTAGATGGCATCTTCTTCCAATCGAAGGCTGTTTCGTCTACATGGAATATCTGATGTTTAGAGTAGCCACCTTCTGCATCAGCACTTGCTGCTTTACATTACACTTTTATGTTATGGAGATGGGATTCTCTCCTTAAACCTCATGAACCAACCTCTCCTAGCTTCGGACTTTTCTTCTGCCGCTTCCTCACCTCTCTCAGCCTTCATAGAATTGAAGAGGGTTAGGCCTTGCTCTGGATGAGGCTTTGGCTTAAGGGAATGTTGTGGCTGGTTTGATCTTCTATCCAGACCACTCAGACTTTCTCCATAACAGCAATAAGGCTGTTTTGCTTTCTTATCATTCCTGTATTCACTGGAGTAGCACTTTTAATTTCTTTCAAGAACTTTTCTTTTGCATTCGCAACTTGGCTAATTATTTGGTGAAAGAGTTCTAGTTTTCAGGAATCTCAGCCTTTGACATGTGTTCCTTGCTAAGCTTAATCATTTCTAGCTTTTGATTTAACGTGAGAGACAGGCAACTCTTTCACTTACACACTTAGAGGCATAGGGTTATTAATTGGCCTGATTTCAATATTGTTATGTCTCAGGGAATAGGGAGGCTGGAGGAGAGGGAGAGAGATGGGGGAACAACTGGTTGGTGGAGCAATCAGAACACGTTTACTGATGAAGTTTGCCATCTTAGATGGGCACAGGTCACGGCACCCCAAAACAATTGCAATAGTAAAGTCAAAGATCACTGATAACAGAACACTATAACAGAGATAATGGAAAATTTTGAAATGTTGTGAGAATTACTAAAATGTGACTCAGAGACACAAAATGAGGAAATGCTATTGGAAAAATGGTGCCAATAGACTTGCTTGATGCAGGTTGCCACAGACCTTCAATTTGTAAAAAATACAGTGTCTGCGAAGTGCTGTAAAATGAAGCACAATAAAATAAGGTGTGCCTATATTACTTTTATAATCGGTTAAAAAAATAATAACTTGCTTCTAAAGACACCACTCAAAAACTATCACAGTTAACATTTTAGTGTGCTGGTTTACATTATTTTTCCATGCATTTGGTTTGTGGAATGTGGGGAGGAGATTTTCCTTTTGTATAGCTGTAAGCCCATGTTTGTGCCCTCCTTTTTCCGTGTGACAGTTCTCTGGGATATACGTTCTCATGTCACTTATACTCCTGTGTCAGAGTGGAGCTGGTTGACACCTGAGGGACCCTCAGCCCTGGTCAAGGATGTGGGTCCTTGGGGGTGGTCCCTGCAGGAGCTGCCTTCTCCAGAGCCCAAGAAGAGCCTCGCTTTCTGGCCCTTTGCTGCAGGAAGACACGATGGAAGAGTCCGGGTGGAAGCTAGTGCATGGCGACGTCTTCAGGCCCCCCCAGTACCCCATGATCCTCAGCTCCCTGCTGGGCTCGGGCATTCAGCTCTTCTGCATGATCCTCATCGTCATCTGTGAGTAAGCCCGGCAGGGGTGGAGGTGGGCTGGGGGTTTGGGGAGGGTGAGCTGTGCTCACCAGCGCAGCACAGGCCTGAGTCTGAGAAAAGGGTGGGCTTCCCTTCCTGGGGCAGGGGGGCATGTCAACATCTCTGGGCCAGACAGAGCCGTCCATCCCAGCAAGAGGGCTGGTCCTCTCAGCCACAGGCCCTGGTGATTTGCTCCTCCTCAGATCTTGCCAGCACCATCGATAGCCCCCGACATCCACACCACCAGTGAAGCCATGTATCAGCACTCTGAGGTTGGCCTCCTTTTGCAGCCAGGCATTAAGTGACTCACCCATTTCAGCACCAGGATTAGGACTGGAATCAGGTCTCTTTTCTCAGAAAACACCCCCCAAAATGAATATATAGTAGTTACAGGCAGTTCTGAAATCAATCTGCCTAAATTTTTTTTTAACCATTTTAACTTTTTTTTTTTGCTGACATATAACACTGTATTAGTTTAAGGTATACAAAATAATGATTTGATATTATATGTATATATTGCAAAATGATTACCATAGTGAGTTTAGTTAACATCCATCACCTCGCATAGTTACAATTTTTTTTTCTTGTGATGAGAACTTTCAAAATCTAATCTCTTAGCAACTAATCTGCCTAAATTTCTGTCTCAGCCTCATGCCTCCAAGGTTTGTAACCTTGGACAAGTCATTTAACTTCTGTGAGCCTCTCATTTGACCTCGTGAGCCACAGTTTCCTCATCTAAGGAATGTGGGAACTAACCACCTCAGAGGGCTGATGAGGTAGATTCAGTGAGCTGGCATTCGTAATGCTCTCAGCTCAGTGCCTGGTTGGCTGCAAGTGCTCTGTGGGCTGGCCATTACCATTAAGATGCATGGGGCTTCCCTGGTAGTACAGTGGTTAAGAATACGCCTGCCAACGCAGGGGACACGGATTCAAGCCCTGGTCCGGGAAATTCCCACATGCCGCGGAGCAACTAAGCCCATACGCCACAACTACTGAGCCTGCACTCTAGAGCCCTCGAGCCACAACTACTGAAGCTCACGCATCTAGAGCCCGTACTGCGCAACAAGAGAAGCCACCGCAATGAGAAGCCTGAGCACTGCAATGAAGAGTAGCCCCCGCTCACCGCAACTAGAGAAAAGCCCGCGCGCAGCAACGAAGACCCAACACAGCCAAAAATAAATAAAAATCAAATAAATTTAAAAAGAAAAAGACGCAGCCAGCCATGGCCCAGCAACTGCTGCACCCCTCTGAACCCCAGCTAAGACCCAGTCTTCTCCAGTAGAGTAGGGAGAGGGAGTAGGGAGCCTCATCTAGCCTCACCTGCCCTGGGGCCCTGTGAGCCAGCCCACGACTGGGCCTTGGGGCCTAGAGACCCTGACTTTCCCTCTCTTGCCCCTCCCTCCTCAGTTGTGGCCATGCTTGGGATGCTGTCACCCTCCAGCCGGGGAGCTCTCATGACCACGGCCTGCTTCCTCTTCATGTTCATGGGGTACGTGTGCATGAGTGGGGTCCCAGGGCTGGCGCAGACTGCCTGCACTGCAGCTAACAGGTCCCCTTGGTGTGGATCCCTTCCGTTTCCCCACAGGGTGTTTGGTGGATTTTCCGCCGGCCGTCTGTACCGCACTCTAAAAGGCCATCGGTGGAAGAAAGGAGCCTTCTGTGTAAGTGTCCTAACCCTCCTCCCCATGTTCTTGCGAGGCCAAGAAGCTTCTTCCTGGGCTCCTCGAGAGCAGCATAAGCAGGCTCTGGTGGGGGTTTAGGGCCAGGTGCTGGGCAGCAGCCTGATGGGTGGGAGGAGCACACCCAAGGGCCAGGAGAGCTGGGCTCTCACCCCTGGGTGCTTACCTCGGAGGCCTTAGTAGCCGCATCCATGAAAAGAGGGAATTGAACTTAGATGAGTTTTAGCCTACATTGTCCCATGGCTCAAGCACAAGAAGAAATAGGGGATTCAGAATAAGAGGATTTAGACACCATCCCAGGTGTCAAAGTTGAAGGTCAAAACCTGATCAGCAGGGCAGCTGTGAGAACACCCTACCCAGCAGAGTAAGGAGAGAATTACCTGCCAGGGACGGGAGAAGCCAGGCCCCACGTCACTGTCAGCCTGTTTTCCAGACTTTGGGGCCTCTGTTCCTCTTCAATAAGGTCAGCTTCTGGTGTTCACTGTCCTCCTGGTGGTGAGGAGAGTTCTTGGCAGCAGAAAAGACCACAGAAACCAGAGGATGCCTGGGAGTGGACCCTGCCTCCCAGGGAGCCCTGAGCCCCTTCTCCCAGAGCAAGTGAGCCCTTAGAGGACCAGGGAAACCCCTGGTGCCAAATTCAGAGAAGCCTCTAGACCCAGGCCTTCTGAAACCATTCTCACAGCTATCAAAAGAGCAGGGGAACTCAGGCTATCCCAGCTCTGGCAAATACCCCTGGCAGTTAATAAGCCCTCAGTATAGAAGAGCTGTGACAGTGGTTGTTCTGGAAAGATCAAAAAGAGTTTCCTAAATTCTTGACGCATCAGGTGTTTTTCTCAGGCTACTGTGTGCTAAGACCCAGGGATCTTCAGAGCTGTAAAACCCAGCCCTCTCCTCACCTGGTGAGACTTCCCTGATGAGGTCTCCCACCAGATACCCTCCAAGTCTCCCTGTACTGGTGCCACGGCAAACCCCGTCTCTCTGCCCCAAACCTGCTCCCTGCATCCAGTGGCACCATCATCCACCCGGGCCCCCAAGGCAGTCACCTGGGTGGCTCCCTTTCTTCCTCCTACTCACTAGCGCCCCCGCCTCCTCTCATACATCAAGTGTGGATGGTTCTCCTTCCAGATAGTCCACGAATTCCTTCCCATCTCCATCCCCAGGACTTCTGCCTGGGTTCAGGCATCTTTCCCTCCTGCCTGGGCCCTTGGCCGTCCTAGGCCTCCTCAGTTTCCCTGCAAGATTCTGGCCCTTCCCTGGTGTGGAGCTCTGCCTCGCTCCACAGGCGGGCCTCTGCTGCAGCCGCAGCCGTGCAGGTGTACAACTGCTCTTCTCTCCTCCAGCCTCTGCGTGGGCAGCTAAGTCGTAGGTCCGGGGTCACTTCCTCCCCCACCGATTCTAACTTCAGGGTCCTCCTTGGCACCCCAGAGGGGCCTGGGCAGAGCCTTGTGCCTATGAGTGCCACTTACGTTGTTCTCCATTTATGGGTCTGAACATTTTTCCTGTTCTTCCTGGTATCTAGCACAGTGCTCAGTCCATACATTTCAGCCAGGAGGACAGACGAGGAGTTCTCCGCTACACAGCAGAGTGAAGTAGGAACACACAGGAAGGGGGGAAATGACATTTGAGCTGGGCCTCGGAGAGGGGGGTTTCAACTGGGTGGAAGCAGCCGGCAAGGAGGCCTCAGGTTCTGGAATCTCCTGGATCCCAGTCCTGGCTCCGTTATTTCCTTGGTTGGTAACCTTGACCAGCCCTCTGAGCCTTGGTTTCCCCATCTCTCCAGTGGGGGCCGGTTGCACCTAAGTCTCAGGTCGTTGTGCGGTTGGAAGGAGACTGTATACAGAAGGCCACTGGTTCAGCACTGGCACTCAGACGGCGGATCCCTGAGATGCTGGTGACTCTACCTCATGAAGGCCCGGGGTCAGGGACGTGGAGAGCAGTGGCCAGTTAGTGGGTGTGGGAGGCTACAGGCTAAAGGTAAATAAAACTGGCCGTGAAGCTGAGCACCAGATTGCAGGGAGCCTCAGGCCTCACGGGCAGACCCTCTTGGATGCTCAGGCAGCCGCAGTAGTAAAGGAGGCTCCACCGCAGGTCTAGGGCTTTGGTTCCCGGTGCCTGAGCCCCAGCCCCAGAAGTCTTGACTGGATAGAATACACCGCAGGAGCAGGGCCTCTGGAGTCAGACTGCCTGGGTTTGAACCTCTGCTCCACCCTTAACTGACTGTGTGAAGTTGGGGTGTGGGGTATTTAACGTTACTGGGCCTCTGTCCTCTTCTTGAAAAGGGATAGTGACAGTCCTTCCCATCTAGGCCTGTCGTGAGGATTGGGTGAGATGATTGATTCATGTGGAGGCGAGCACCCACCACCCCTAAGACTCAGTTAAAGCTTCCCCACCACTCTGGACAGTTTGGGTTGAGGCCCAGACCTACGTGTTTAGTAAAATTTTTATTTGACCATTCCTATTCAGCAAGTGCTTGTTGAACAGTACTGTGCTCTGAGTGCTGGGAGCACGTCAGTGAGCAGGACCTGGTCCTCCCAAGAGCGTCTGTCTGGGGGGTAACAGCACCACATGATTATGAACACGGATGAGGGCGAGGGCGGTGCGGTTCAGGGATCTAAAAGGACAGAGAGCAGGAGGCTTGCCTAGTCTGGGGGTCAGGGAATGCTTTCTGGAAGGGTTTATCCTTGAGCTGAGTCCTGCAGGACAGGGAGGGCTTGAGAACCTCTAGTCAGGGAGCCCTGATGGGGCAGGTGGGAGCTCTCCCTAGATGCAGCTCCCCAGCCTGGCCTCTCTTGCTTCCAGACGGCGACATTGTACCCTGGCGTGGTTTTTGGCATCTGCTTCGTATTGAATTGCTTCATCTGGGGAAAGCACTCATCAGGGGCGGTAAGTGCCCTCCCCAGCAAGGGAGGGCCAGCTGTGCTCAGGCCCATTCCTGCAGGTCACTTCCTGCTGCTTCCTTCCCTTTTCTAAATCCCCAGAGGGCTGGCCACGGTTTCTCCATCCCTGTGCATCCATCTGTCTTGCCCTTCCTGTGGGCTCTTTCAGACAGCTGACCAAAGCTCACTTCTCTAAAGGGAGATTTCCACAGTCCAGGGGCCAACTGGGGAATTTCCCTCATCTCAACCAAGGGAAAGCTGCTTGGTATGACTTGATGAGGTCAGTCTCCCAAAACAATGCTCTCCTCCTAGTGTCCCTGCCCCGAGCTCAGCACCAGCCCCCCTGTGAGGATTGTGGACTCAGTTGGGGGTGGGGAGATGGTCTTGATGGATTAGCTGCGGGAGAGGTGGGGCAGGTGTTTGCCATCCCAGCCTCGCGGAGAGAACGGCCTCCCCTCCACTGGCAGGTGCCCACAGAAGGTGCTTGGGTGAGGCTTGCAGTCCGGGCTGCCGGAGGACTGGGTCCTTCCCAGCGGTCCAGGGAGCTGCCCTCAGGAAAGACAGGGTCATGCTCTTCCTCTCACTTCCTCTTTTTTATACCTGTCTCCCTTCTCTCTCTCAACATTTTTCTCCCAGTTACCAGCTGCTCACTATAAACACTCATTGCAGAAATTTTAGAAAGGAAATGTGCCCCCTGCAATGGAAGTGCAGAGTCCTAACCACTGGACTGCCAGGGAATTCCCTGTTTTTGCAGTCTTTTAACCTCTTTTTAGATATATTTAAAATGGAATCATGTAATCGTAAAATTATAAACTAATAGCAAACATTTTTATAGTGCTTACTTTGGAATAAGTATTGTTCTGAACACTTTACAAAGATTAATTCATTTCTTCCATTTTGTGTGAGTTGTAAAAACCTCAGACTGTGCAGAGGGGAATTTAAAAAAAAATGAAAAATCAATTCCAAAGCCCCATACTCCATCTGAGGAAGTGCTGTTAACTTTTTGGTGCCGGCCTCTCCAGGCATGTATGCATGTAAGTATTGGGGTGTTTTCATTTAAATGGAGTCCTCTACACACAGTTTTATACCCTGCTTTCTTCACTCCGTGGTATATTGTGGTGTTTTCATTGAGCGAAATTGGGAACGCACTATTTGTGCACTTCTGTATTTTCCCCTTCGTTTTCACTTAACAGACCGCACGTAATTTCTCTTCATTCTGGCCCTTCCTCTCCCCTTCATGCTCTCAGCCCCTCCTTCCTTGTTCTTTCCCCACGTCCTCCCTGGTGACAAGCTCCTGTAGGATGCCGTGGTTCCTTCACTTCATGGCTCAACTGGCCCTCCATCTGCCCTCTGCTTTTCCCAGGGCTGGGGTCAGCCCCAGGACAGTCTGGCCAGGAGCCCTGTGGGGGGGGGGGGGGGGTCTGC
>NW_020173068.1:4542973-4567479 GCF_003031525.2 Neophocaena asiaeorientalis asiaeorientalis
GGGGGGGGGGGGGGGGGGCCTGTCTGCAGGAGCTTCCCCACCATGGTGGTCCTGCTGTGCCCTTCCTGCCCTGGGACCCAGAAGGTCCCCCCTCCCCCTGCACGACCCCAGCCTGGGCTTCAGGGCTTGTGGAGCCTCACGGTGCTGTGCCCACAGGTGCCCTTCCCCACCATGGTGGCCCTGCTATGCATGTGGTTTGGAATCTCCCTGCCCCTTGTCTACCTGGGTTACTACTTCGGCTTCCGCAAGCAGCCATATGACAACCCTGTGCGCACCAACCAGATTCCCCGGCAGATCCCTGAGCAGCGGTGGTACATGAACCGATTTGTGGGGTGAGTCTCCGGCCAGGGCCGGGCGGGGGCTTCTGGAGTAGGCAAGGCCAACGTTCCCCTGAGCCATCTCCTTGGAAAGACATGGACAGGGGTACCCTCCCCCTGTGGGGGCTATGACAGGTGCTCCTGCAACCCCGGCTGGCTCTAGTAGACTTCCTGAAAGCTTAGCTTCACTCCAAGATAGAGAGGACCAAGTTGTAGCCAGACTCGGTGTTGGCCAGGGAAGGGGTGGAGTGGAAAGGTGCAGGGTGACAGGTAAAGACTACCTTGGACCTTGGGCAAGTCGCGCCACCCCTCTGTACTTCAGTTTTCCCATCTATAAAATGGGGAGAACGATGCCCACCTCTCGAGAGGCTATAATGGCACAAAAGCATGCCGAAAGGTTTAGACCCACCCAACAGTGTAAGCATTCTCGTTCTTGCCGGCTCAGGAGCGAGCCTGAAGCTCCCAGTGGCCCAGGTCTCCCAGCAGTGTTAACCCTCCCATTCTCTGCAGCATTCTCATGGCTGGGATCCTGCCCTTTGGCGCCATGTTCATCGAGCTTTTCTTCATCTTCAGTGTGAGTACTGCTACTTGCTCCCCACCCCTCACCTTCACCCACACTAGCCTAGTCCCTACCCCTCCACTTAGGTGCTCTGCCTCTTACCGCCTGTGACATTTCAGACAGACCTTTTAGCCTCTCAGAGCCCCCATTCTTTGCCCTAAAATAGGGTAACAGTCCTGCCTCTCAGGACAGCTTGGAAGGTTACGTGAGATGTGCCATATGTACGGGGTCTGGTGTGGGAAGGGCTCAGTAAATAGAAGCTGCTTTGGCTGCTTTGGCAGTATTGCAGTCAGTCACCACCATTATCAATATCATTGTTGCGTCTGCTTTGACTTCTGGGTCCCTACGTGTCTTTACCTAAGTTACTCAAAACTCCTAGGAAAGTGGGGCGATGATGCCTAATTCCCAGGATCATCACGAGGCTGGAACGTGATAACGTCTGTAAAAGGCACAGCGCCTGGCGTTCAGGAAATGCTTGTTAACTTGTAGCTGCTGATAATGATGATTACTCCTCTCCCAGGCATGCCAAGATGAAGGTTGGCAGAACAGTTCTTCAGAGCCATCCAAGTCCAGCTGACCCAGCTCAGCGCCTAGCATGGAGGGAGGGTCTTGCAATAAGTCAGTGCTGGACAAGCATCCACTCCTCTGGAGTGGCCCAGCCTGTCCCTGCTGAGACCCCCTCGGCCACCCCGCCCTGCCTAGGACGGGTTGGCTGCCTGGGCAGGGAGTCTACATGTGTTCTGTTTGTGTGACACTGGGCCAATCACCAGCCTCTCTGAACCTTGACTTCTTTCACTGTAAAATGCCATGCTTTCATAGGCCGACACGTGGTGTTGTACGTAAAGCACGTAACACTATACCTGGCACGTGGTGAGCTGCCCCAGGTAGTGGTGGCTGCTGTGTAATTTTGATTGGGGTGGGATTCATTCTTTTCCGCAAGCTGCTGAGTTCAGGCGGGGGCCACCTGTCTCAGGATCAGCCATGCCCCGGCCCCTCCCAGGAACCCTTTGCTCCAGGGAGGAGAGACCAGTCAGCCACGAGCCAGGCTCACAGGCCCCAGTGGTGTCATGATGGTGTCTCCATTCCTGCCAGTCCTGACTAAGGGATGGAGTTCCCGAGCACAAGCAGGGAATGCCAGGGGAGTGGGGGCAGGCTACCTGAAGGCCGGCTGTGGTATATCCACAGGCAATCTGGGAGAATCAGTTCTATTACCTTTTCGGCTTCCTGTTCCTCGTCTTCATCATCCTGGTGGTGTCCTGTTCGCAAATCAGCATCGTCATGGTATACTTCCAGCTGTGTGCAGAGGTGAGGGGAATGGGGTCAGCAGTTTGGGTTGGGGGCAGCTGGGTCCAGTATTGAATTGGATCAGTGAGGCTGTCTGGGTTTCTCATGTGGTCCTGCCTCTTCTGGCCATGAGGTCTTGGGCAAGTACATCACTTCCCCTTGCCGAGCCTCCATTTGTTCAGCTGTAGACTAGAGTTAATGATCCCTACCTCACTGCATAGTCTTGCAGGGAAGTCACCACGACCTGACGACAGTAGACTCGTCAGTACTGAGTCCACTCCAGTAGTGGTTTCTTCAACAGCTGATGCAGTTTGGGTGACCTGCCTTGCCTCTGGGGACTAGCTCTTGATGGGCAAAACAAGGGCTCTGGGACAGACAGCCTGAGCTGAAACCCTGGCTCCTCTGTTAGTAGCTCTGGATCTTGGGCAGTCGTTTAAGCTCCGTGTGCCTTCCGGGCCTAACTCACGGAGCTGCTGCGAAGACTCACTTAGAACGATATGTGGCACGTGGTGAGCGTTTGCTCAAGAAATGCTAATGTTGTTAATAATGTTCTTTTGTTGTTGCTGTTTTTTTTTTAATTGAGATATAATTTATGGACAGTGGAGTTCACCCTTTTTAATCTACGGTTCCGTAAATTTCTAGAAATGCACACAGTTGTGTGACCACCATCACAGTCGAGGTATGAAAGGCTTCGCACCAGCCCAGATATTACAGTTCTTACCCAGGGTCTTTAGTTCCTCAGGCCCCTCTGAAACTTGGGGAAGAGGTTCTGCCTGGAGACAGCTGTGACCCTTCTCTGTTTCCTCCTCAGGATTACCGCTGGTGGTGGAGGAATTTCCTAGTCTCCGGGGGATCTGCATTCTATGTCCTGGTCTATGCCATCTTTTATTTTGTTAACAAGGTACCACCCTACATGAGGGAGCCCCCTAGCCCTTTCAGGGCAGGATTGTGGCGGGGAGGGTGCTGGGGAAAAACCCCAAGTGTCTAAGTCTTACTTTTCTGCCAAGAATGAGGAGGACCAAAGTCATCCTAGAACTGTTCCTGCTCTTAGAACATAATCTTTTTAGGAAAGAGAGTATGTTTGGGTGACAAAAGCCTTCAGGATAAATGACAATGAGAATGTTGTATGCAAAACCTGTGAGAT
Source organism: Neophocaena asiaeorientalis asiaeorientalis (assembly GCF_003031525.2). Lineage (NCBI taxonomy): Eukaryota > Metazoa > Chordata > Mammalia > Artiodactyla > Phocoenidae > Neophocaena > Neophocaena asiaeorientalis. The sequence goes on from NW_020173068.1 coordinate 4,546,278, forward strand.
ACAACCAAAGCAGAACTTAAAGGGAGTATATCACCTTAGAGTGCTTTTAAGAGGAAATAAGAGAGACTAATACAGTGTTCACCTCAAGATGACAGAAAAAAAAAAACAGTAACTTGAAAGTAAATGAGAAGAGTTAATAAAGGTAAAAGCAGAAACTGCTGAAATAGCCTTTAGCACTCAGATTTAGGAACTCGGCTGTACTCACAGAGCTCACTGTCCCCAAAGAGCGGCGTAAGAGCAAGAATACAGACAGATCCCCACAGCAGGCTTATTAGATTTGTGTGTAACACAAACCAGATGGGCCATTGAGAGGAGTCTGGGGTCGCTCTGGCGGACCCCATGTTACCTCTGGAGCTTACGCGGAAGACAGTTTTACCCGCTGTACTTTGGGTATCCAGGACCCCAAACTGAGAAGTCCTCTGCTTATAACCAGGGTGTATTCCCAAACTAGAGGCACAGGTCAGCTGGGTGAAGCTTGGAATTCCCTTTCCCAAAAATGTCAGGTTGGAAAGGACTGTCCAGATATCTGAGTGCGGTGCTGCACCCCTGCTTCCAGTTTGCTGACTGCCCTCTTCTCCAGCGATCCCAACAAGTGATCATCTAGCTCAGGGGTCAGCCAACTGTAAGCCCATGGGCCAGCAGGCCTGCTTCTGTAAACAAAGTTTTATTGGCACACAGCCGTGCTTGTTCATTTACATATTGTCAAGGCTGTTTTTACACTACAATGGCAGAGTGGAGTAGTTTTGACAGGCCAGGTGGCCTCAACTATTTATAATCTGGTCCTTTAAGAAAAAGCTCGCTGACCTCTGCCCTGGCACATCCAGCAGCAGAAGACACTCCCTCCTGATGCTCCCATTCTCTTTGGATAGCTCCTGTCATTATCAAGGCCTTCCTTAAGTCACACTGAAATCTGCCTCCCTGTAAATTCCATCTTCAGACCACAGTCTTGTTCCTGGACTCCTGCAGAACAAATCTAATTTCCCTTCTCTACAGCCCTTATTAATCAGAACTATTTTGAATGGAAAGTGACCAAAACCAGTCCCAACTGGCTTAAGCAAAAAAGAGAATGTTTTGGCTGATGTAAGTTTAATAAGAAGTTGGAGTTCTAGCTTCAGGCCTGGTTAGATCCAGCAGCTCAGATGGTATCAGGGCTCTGCGTTTATTCCTCAGCTCTGTGTGTGTTTTCTTGGCTTCAATCTGTAGGCAGGATCTTTCCACAAATAGAAGGATGACCAATAGCAGCTCTAGAGTCTCCTTTTCTCAGCTTTGCAGCTCTAGAACTAAAAGAACATCTTTCTTCTATCATTATGTTATAAATCCCAGGGAAGACACTCATTGGCCCAGGTTACATGCCATCCCTCACTGTTCCTCATGTCCAGTAGGATGGCATACTCTGATTGACTAGCTTAGGTTTTGTATTAGGACCGACAGCCCCAATAGGACCACAAAGTAGGGAGTAGGTACCCGAGACACCAGGAAGAAGGAAGACAGGAGCCAGTGTTGGGCAAGCAAAACCTGCTACCATAGCCGCCTACACAAGGGTCACATTTCAGCCTCCTGCCCTTCCTGCCTGTGGCCCAGCCTTTCTTCTCTGCTCTAAAAACCTCCTCCAGCCCCAGAGCCCTGTCTGTAAAATGGTGGCCTTGGCCTGTCTGAACTCTAAGGAACTTTCCAGCGCTGCCTTTTTGGCTCATCCCTTTCCTGGTTTTACCACTGGATTTACTACTGCCCTGTTTCCCCCCTCACCTTCACCCCATCTTCAGCCGTAAGAAAGCTCATAAAAGGAGACATAGACAGTTGAGCTGGAAAACATGGCCTTCACCCTTAGTTTGAGGACATTTGACTTCAGGGAGACGGTCTCAAACAGTGACCCTTATTGTTTTCTTCTGGGCTCCTGGCATTTTGTGGCCATTTGTCTTCCCATGAGCCCTAGAACAGGCCCCACTCAGGCCCTGGTGGGCTGGGCAGGTCTTGATACCAAGGTCCTAGATTAGTTCCACTTGGCCCAGCAAACCCCACCACACCCCAGATTCCCTAGCATCCCTGCCCGGGCCTCAGGACTCTGCAAAGGAGTTCAAATGCTGCAAGATAAAAATCCCCATGAGAGAGTAACGAAAGTGACAGAGCGCACTCAGGTGGAGAGGACTGTAGGCTGAGACAGGCTCATGGTGACTCAGGAAATGTCCTGAGTCAACGGATTTGGGCCTTGGGCTCTTAGCCCTCTAGCCCCAGGTTCAAATCCCAGCTCCTTCTGTTTCCCGGCTGTGTAACTGTGCCCCACCTGTGAAGTGGGTTAATGACCTACCATAGTGGTGGTGCGCATCCAAGGCGGTGCACGGGCCCTGGTACTGATGAAGGTCCACCATGACTGTGAGTCCCACTGGCCCCTCGCTGCCCACCTGGGGCAGGCCCCTTCCCCGTGCCAGTCTTCAGCTTCACCACGAGATCAGTGAGAAGGTAGGGGGACACCCAGTTGGCCACGGCAGGCTGGCACTAAGCGTGTCCCCTCTCTCCTCTCCCCTGCTCATGCCCCAGCTGGACATCGTCGAGTTCATTCCCTCTCTCCTCTACTTTGGCTACACGGCCCTCATGGTCCTGTCCTTCTGGCTTCTCACGGGCACCATCGGCTTCTATGCAGCCTACATGTTTGTCCGCAAGATCTACGCTGCTGTGAAGATAGACTGATGGGGGTGGACCGTGGCCCGGCCCACTCCATCCACGGACAGGAAACCACCCCGCGTGGGGAACTGCAGGCACGTAAAATAAAATAACTCCTGCTCGTTTGGAATGTAACTCCTGGCACAGTGTTCCTGGATCCTGGGGCTGCATAGGGGGCGGGAGGGCCTATAGATAAATCTTGCATTTTTCTTCATCATCTTATTCCAGTTCTGTTGGGGATGAGTTTTTTGTGGGTTGTTTTTCTTCAGTGCTAAGAAAGATCCCTCCGGCAGGAACTCTCAGACCTGTTTATTCAGGTTTATTTTTGGTTTGGAGTTTTTTCCTTAGTTTTTTTAACAAATGGATCCAGGATGGATAAACCCGTCAAGACACTGGGTTCTGGTCACTGTCTCCACCTCAGTTCCTCAGGGCTGTTGGCCACCCCACGACTAACTGGAAGAGGAAACGCCGGGCCTTCCGGGCTCCAGCGAGATTTCTGAGCCCCTTGCTGCCCGTCCTCGCCATTGATGCCGCGACAAAGCACAGCTCAGCCCGGACACGCATCCTCAGTGCCAACCAGCCTCTTCCAGCCCCTTTTCCTCCCTCTTCTCTCCTCCCCAGCCTCCTCCCAGGGCTGCTCGAGGCGGGGCTTCCCGCCAGGCCTCCGGTCATCTTGTCACTGGGAGCAAGCCCAGGCCTTGGTTGCTACAAGGAAATCCCTGGAAGTACTGGGCACCAGATGCCCCAGGACAGCAGGAGTTGCCCCTGTTCAGAGCAGTGAGAGTTTTCTGGACCGGAGGAGAGACTTGCAATGAACTGTCTTCGTGCCAAGAAACCCTGGATCCAGGGCCAAGTGTTTCCAGAGCCAAACCAAGCATCCATGTGTGTGTGTCTGGGCTGAGGGTCCTCACCCCGCAGGAGGCTCCTCAGCCCCTCCCTTGTGGGGGTCGCTGCTCTTTGCAGAGTGTGCTAGGGTGGGCCCTCTCCTCCATTTCCAGGGCGAGACAAGGCCTGGAGACCGCAGATCCCCTCCTTTAGGTGGCTGGGAAGAGGCACTCTCCCTGACATCCCCCAGCCTTAGTGCCCATACACAGCTCTTTTAGCCAGACCCCTCCCCTCCACCTCCTGTCTGAGTTCTTGTCTCCTTTGAGGAACACCCAGAACACTGGTTGCGAGAAGGAAGATGGAAAGTAAGTTCTGTCATTCCTTCCCCAAGTCCCAGGAATAGGCAAGGAGCCTAAGAAAGAGGAGCTGACGTGCAGGCCTGGCTCCCCTGTCAGCGCCCGCTCCTCCTAACCCACCCCCCGCCCCCGTGCGTGTCACAAGACGTCTGCTCTTAAGCTGCAAGAGACCAAACCCACCCTGGGGTTAGGGTTCACGTAGCAGCCACTCACCCTGGCTGCAGCCCCTTGAGGAAGACAAAGGTCAGGATGCTGGCTGAGCTGGGAACACAGCACCCTCCCCGCCACCCTCGCCCAGCACTCTCCCAGCAGCCCTCACCAGCTCCACCAGTCAAACCGGTGATCTTCTCAACCTTGCCTCACAGCGACTCCGCAGTGCCAAGCGGCGTCCACCAAGAATCAGGTTGGAGGAGAGGGAACCCAAGCAGTAGAGTACGATGATGGAGTCGTCTTCATTCGAATCTTGGATTTTTTCCCTAAGAGATTCTCTTTTTGGGGGGAGTGGGGAAACGGACTCCTCATAAAGGGTTCAAACAGCATCGATTTTTCTGACTTTTTAAATCATCATCATCATTATTTTTAATTAAAAGATGCCTGTATGCCTTTTTTTGGTCCAATTATAAATAAATATGTCATTGTCCTGTTGTCATGTCTCTTGAATCTCTTCAAGGGTCTGAGGTGAGACAAATTCCCCAAATGTGTGGAGCTGAGTGGTTTCCCTCAAAGCTCGGTCTCCTGTCAAGGCTTTCTAGGGCCCAGGCCACTGCTCTTCCCCTGCCTGGTGCTTGTTCATAGCCTCTGCCATCTGCTTAGCCCCTTGACGCTGAATCACTAAGCATGCCCCTCTGGTCCCACAAGTAGGAGATGGTAATCATGTGTGAGCTTTGGTAGCAGTGAGACCTGGTTTTTAAATGATTTCCAGCTCCAGTATTTTGCTGCTAACTCACTTCACCTCTCTGTCATGTAAGACACCTTCAGCTGCAGGCAGTGGAAATGGGTCACACAGCCTAAAGCCCCAAGGAGGATTGACTAGCTCATAAGTCAGCAAGGAAAGGAGTGGTTTGGCTTCAGGTCTGGGTAGATCCAGGGGCACAAAGGATAGCCTTAAGATTCTCCCTGTCTCCACTGTGCTTTTCTCTGTATCATTTGTCCCATTGTCAACAGTCTTCTTTCCTGTGGGGGAGGCAGGGAGAGCATGGCACAGATCACTCTAGGCTTACATTAGCCAGTTTAGAAAGCCCAGAAGAAAAAGAAAGACATCTTATGTCAGTACACTCAATATTGATAAATCCTAGGAAAGGTCTCTGATGGGCCCAGCTTGGGTTACTGTTCATACATCTTGGACCCATCACTACATCCTGGGTGATAGAGTCCTATTACAGGCTGCATACCCCAAGTGTACTGGATACTGTGAATTTCAGCCCACCAGAGTCACGTGGAATGGGTGATGAGGAAAGAACAGTTAACCACCGTAGGGTATGCACAGCAAACAAAAACAACATTTGCCTGTTAGACCCACCCACTCCAGTGCCAAACCTCAGTGAGAAAGGTGCTGGTTGCCATTCATGGGATACTTCCTGTGTTCCAGACACTGTTACAAACACTTTCCATGTGTTAGGCCATTTAATCTTGAATATGATCCTCTGAAGCATGTTCCATTATTTAATTTAAAATTTTAATTTCCGTTATTTAATTTTGAAAGAGTCCAATTATCAATTTGTTCTTTCCTCCCTTTCACGGAGGAGGTAACAGGCACCAGTAGTTCAGGTAGCCTGCTGTGCGGGGGGGGGTCCCATGGTAAGTGAGCGCTGGAGTAGTACTCAACTGACGCAGCCAGACTCCAAGGCCTGTTCTTCCAACCACTACTATAGCTGCTTTTTTAAAAGAATGTGTATTAAAAAAAAAAAAGTGTATTTATGTTTCTATTTTTAATATAAATTATAATTGATAGAAACTACACCATTTGATATGTTCTGTTGTGTGTGTGTGTGTGTACAATTTATTTATTTTATGGCTGTGCCGTGTAGCATGTGGGATCTTAGTTCCCCAACCAGAGGTCAAACCTGCAACCCCTGCAGTGGAAGTGTGGAGTCTTAACCGCTGGATCACCAGGGAAGTCCCATGTTTTGACATATATATATATATCATGAAACCATCACCACAATCAAGATAGTGAACATATTCATCGACCCAGGTTTCTTTATGTCCTTTGTAATCCTGGCCTCCAGCCTCTCACCATTCCTGTTTTCTTTCACTATAGATTAGTTTACCTTTCCTAGGGCTTTATATAAATGAAATCATATGTATGCTTTTTTTGTCTTTTTTCATTCAGCGTATCTATTTTGAGATTAATCCACATTGTTATGTGTATCAGTAGTTCATTCCTCTATATTTCAGAGTATATGAAATCCCATTGTATGGCTATACCATAATTTGTTTATCTCCTTATCTATTGACAGACATTTGTGTCTCAAGTTTTTGGCTATCACAAAGAAAATTGCTGTGGGCTTCCCTGGTGGCGCGGTGGTTGAGAGTCCGCCTGCCAATGCAGGGGACACGGGTTCGTGCCCTGGTCTGGGAAGATCCCACATGCCACCGAGCGGCTAGGCCCGTGAGCCATGACCGCTGAGCCTACGCGTCCAGAGCCTGTGCTCCCCAACGGGAGAGACCAGAACAGTGAGAGGCCCGCGTACCGCAAAAAAAAAAAAAAAATTGCTGTGAATAAGTGAAGCAGTGAAATGGCTGGATCGTATGATAGTGGTAACGTTTAAGCTAAACTGCCAAGCTGTTTTCCCAGGTGGTTGTATGTATAATTCCACATTCCCATCAGCAGTATATAAGAGTTCCAGTTGCTCCACGTTCTGACACTTCCTGTAGTTAATCTTTTTAATTTCAGCCATTCTAACAGGTGCAAAATAATGTCTCACTGTGATTTCAATTTACATATCCCTAGTGACAACTTTTATTGAGCATCTTTTCATGTGCTTATCTGTCATCCATATATCTTCTTTGATGAAGTGTCTGTTCAAATCCTTTGCCCATTTTTTAATGAGTTGCTTGTTTTTTGAAATTAAGTTTTGAGAGTTCTTTATGGATTCTGCATACAAGTCCTTTATCAGATATATGCTTTGCAAAGATTTTCTCCCAGTTTGTGGCTTGTGTTTTCCTTCTCTTAATAGTGTCTTTTAAAGAGCAGAAATTTTTAATTTTGAAAGAGTCCAATTATCAATTCGTTCTTTCATGGATTGGGGTTAGGGTGTCATATCTAAGACATCTTTGCCTAACTCAAGGTTACAGTGATTTTTCTCCTATGAAGTTTCATAGTTTTAGGTTTTGTGTTTAGATCTATGATCCATTTTGAGGCAATTTTAGTATAGGTGCAACATGGATCTAAGTTCTTTTTTTTTTTTTTTTAACCATTTCTTGAAAAGCTTATCTTTTCTCTTTGTGTCTTTGACAAAAATCAGTTGCCCACCTGTGTGTGGATTTATTTCTGGAATTTCCATTCTGTTCCATTGTTCTGTCCATTTTTATGCCAATGCCACACTTTTTATTACTGTAGCTTTATAATAATTCTTAGAATCAGGTGTTGTTAGCCCTCCAATTTTGTTCTTTTTCAGCATTTCGAGGCCCTTTGATTTCCATATGAATTTTAAAATCATCTTGTCAATTTCCACAAAAACACCTGCTGTAATTTCTTTTTTTTTAATTATTTGTTTATTTAGACTGCGCTGGATCTTAGCTGCAGCTCACAGGATCTTTGTTTAGTTGCGGCATGCAGACTCTTAGCTGCAGCATGCATGCAGGATCTAGTTCCCTGACCAGGGATTGAACCCGGGCCCCCTGTATTGGGAGCTTGGAGTCTTACCCACTGGACCACCAGGGAAGTCCACACTTGCTGTAATTTCAATTGAGATTCTGTTAAATCTATAGATCAATTTGGGAAGAATTGACATCTTAATGTTGAGTCTTCTGAACTGTGAACAACTTATATCTCTCTGTTTAATTTCTCTCAACCATATTTTGCAGTCTTCAATGTATATATAGGTCTTTCACAGCTTTTTGTCAGATTTATTCCTAAGTACTTCATATTTTTGATGCCATTAAAAATGGTGTTTTTTAATTTCTAATTTTTTCATTGCTAGCAATAGAAATATAATTGAGTTTTGTTTTTGTTTTTTTTGGGCTGCACTGGGTCTTTGTTGCTGCGCACGGTTTCTCTAGTTGTGGCAAGCAGGGACTATTTGTTGTGGTGTGCGGGCTTCTCATTATGGTGGCTTCTCTTGTGGAGCATGGGCTCTAGGCGCGCGGGCTCAGTAGTTGTGGCTTGCGGCCTCTAGAGCGCAGGCTCAGTAGTTGTGTCGCACGGGCTTAGTTGCTCCACGGCGTGTGGGATCTTCCCGGACCAGGGCTTGAACCCGTGTCCCCTGCATTGTCAGGCGGATTCTTAACCACTGTGCCACCAGGGAAGCCCCACAACTGAGTTTTATATATTGATCTTATATCCTGAAACCTTGCTAAATTCACGTATTAGTCCTAGTAGCTGTTTTTTTGGGGGGGGTTGTTTGTTTTGTTTTTTTTTGTCTTTTGTATATTCCTTCAGAATTCTACATAGATGATTGTGTTGTCTTGCACCGGCTACAGCCTCAAATACAGTGCTGAATGGTGCGAGTGGACATCTCTCTTTAATTTGCTCTCTTCTGGTTTCTTAAGGTGGAAGCTGAGGTCATTTATTTGAGGTCTTTTTTTTTTTTTCTAAAATAGGTGTTCATAAATTTCTTCCTAAATACTGCTTTAGCAAGATCCCAGAAATACTGATATGTTGTGTGTTCATTGTCATTCAGTCCAAGATACTTTCTAATTTCCATTTGACTACTTGTTTGCTTCATGGTTATTTAGAAGTATGTTATTTAGTGTCCAAATATTGGGGGATTTTTTTCCAAGGATATTTCTGTTATTGATTTCTAATTTAATTCTATTGTGGACAGAGACAATAATGGGCAGAGACTTTATATGACTTGAATTCTTTTGAATTTATTGAGACTTGTTTTATGGTCTGTCTTGGTAAATATTCCATGTACACTTGAAAAGAATGAGTATTCAGCTGTTTTTGAGTGGAGTGTTATATAAATGTCAATTAGGTCAAGTTGGTTGATAGTGTTTTTCAAGTCTATGATGTGCTTGCCTATTTTCTGCCTGCTTGTTTTACCAGTGATTGAGAGAGGAGTATTGAAATCTCTAACTGTAATCGTAGGTTTGTATATTTCTCCTTGCAGTTATGTTTTTGCTATATGTATTTTGAAACTCTGTTAGGTTCATATTGTTCTTAGGATGAATTTATCCCCAGAAATCTACTTTGGTATTAATACAGCCAATCCCACTTTCTTTTAACTAACGTTAGCACAGTATGTCTTTTTCCATTCTTTTACTTTTAGCCTATTTGTATTTTTATATTTAAAGTGTGTTTCTTATAGGCAGCATATAGTTTGGTTTTGCTTTTTATCCAGTCTTACAATCTCTGCTTTTTAATTGGAGTGTTTAAATCGTTTACATTTAATATGATTCTTTCTTTCTTTCGTCTTTTCTTTCTCTTTCTTTCTTGCTCGCTTACTTGCTTGTTGCGTTGGGTCTTTGTTGCTGCACACAGGCTTTCTCTAGTTGTGGCAAACAGGGGCTACTCTTTGTTGAGGTGCACAGGCTTCTCATTGCGATGGCTTCTCTTGTTGTGGAACACAGGCTCTAGGTGTGCGGGCTTCAGGAGTTGTGGCACATGGGCTCAGTAGTTGTGGAGCAACTGTGTAGAGCACAGGCTCAGGGTTGTGACACATGGGCTTCGTTGCTCTGCGGCATGTGGATTCTTCCCAGACTAGGGCTCGAACCTGTGTCCCCTCCACTGGCAGGCAGATTCTTAACCACTGCACCACCAGGGAAGTCCCTAATACGGTTCTTGATTTGGCTAAGTTGAAGTCCTTCATCTTGCCATTTGTTTTCTATTTTCCTCATTTGTTGTATCCTTTTTTCCTCTTTTTCTGCCTTCTTTTGGACAAATTAAGTATGCTTTGCATTTTAATTTCCTTCATGGGCTTATTGACTAACTTTTTTTTGGATATTTCAGTAATTACTTTAGGGTTTCTAGTGTGTATCTTTAACTTGTCACAGTCCACCTTCAAGTGATATTATACCACTTCACATACAGTATAAGAACCATACAATAGTATACTCCCATTTCTCCATTACCAGCCTTTATATTTCGATTGTCACTCCTTTTTTGCTTTTACATATGTTATAAACCCCACAATATACTGTTGCTATTTTTATTTAAACAGTTGTCTTTTTTTTTTAACAGTTGTCTTTTGAGAGCTTAAGTAATAAGAAAAAATCTTACATATGTACCCAGGTAGTTATTATTTCCAGTGGTCTTCATTCCTTTGTGTAGACACAAATTTCCATCTGGTACGACTTTCCATCTGCCTAAAAGACATCCTTTAATATCCTTTAATATTTGTTGTAGTGAGGATCTGCTGATGATGAATTCTTTCAGCTTTTTTTTTTTTTTTCACCACATGGCATGGAGGACCTTAGTTCCCCAACCAAGGATCAAGCCTGTGCCCCCTGCAGCGGAAGCATGGAGTCTTAACCACTAGACCACCAGGGAAGTCCCCTTTCAGTTTTTGTATGTCCAAAATATTTCAGTTTTAGCTTTGTGATTGAAAGATATTTTTGCTGGGTATAGAATTCTAGGTTGACAAGTTTTTTTGTTTCCTAGTACTTTAAAGATGTTAGTCTACTCTCTTACTGCTTGCGTTGCTTCCAACAACAGAGCTGATATCCTTCTCTTTGTCCCCCTGTATGTAACAAGTCTTTTCTCTCTGCTTTTACTATGTCAGTGGTTTTTGAGCTATTTGATTATGGATGCCTTGGTATAGTTTTCTTCATATTTCTTATGTTTAGGGTACATTGAACTTCTTAGAACTGTGCGTTTATTGTTTTCAGTAAGATTGGAAAGTTTTTAGGTCACTATTTCTTCAAATATTTTTTCTCCCCCCCCAACTTTCCTCTGTGATTCTGATTACCCATAGGTTAGACTACTTGAAGTTGTCTCACCACTGATGTCCCATCCACTGATGCTCATTTCATTAATCCTTTTTCCTGTGTTTCACTTTGTATAGTTTCTATTACTGTTCTTTAAATTCACTAATCTTGTACCATGTCTACTCTGCCACTAATCCAGTGGTTTTCATCTCAGACATCATCTTTTTCACCTCTAGCAATTTGATTTAGGTCTTTTCTTTTTATATATTTCTACCTAACTTTTTATTGTGTAAAGTATACATAAAATTTACCACTTTAACTGTTTTAAAGTGTACAATTCAGAAGCATTAAGTAGACTCACAAATTGTGCAACATAATTTGTGCAACAAATGTGTGGTCACCAGCCACCTCCAGAACTTTTTCATCATCCCAAACTGAAACTCTGTTTATGCGTTAAACACTAACTCCCCGTTCTTTTCTCCCCCCAGCCCCTGGTAACCACTATTCTACTTTCTGCCTCTATGAACTTGACTACTCTGGTGGAATCAGGACATGTTTGTCCTTTTGTGTCTGGCTTATTTTACTTACTGTGTCTTCAAGGTTCATTCACATTGTAGCATCTGTCAGAATTTCACTCCTTTAAGGTTTAATATCCCATTGTATGTATATACTACATTTTGCTTATCCATTAACCCACCAGTGGACATTTGGGTTGTTTTCACCTTTGGGCTATTGTGGATAATGCTGTTGTAAACACTGGTGTACAAATATCTGTTCAAGTTCCTGCTTTCAGTTATTTTGGGTATATACCTAGGAGTGGTATTTCTGGATCTTATGGTAATTTTATGTTTAATTTTTTTGAGAAGCCACCATCCTGTTATCCACAGTGGCTGTATCATTTACATTCCCACCAGCTATGCATGAAAATTTCAGTTTCTTTACATTCTCACCAATAGTTGTTATTTTCTGTTTTTTGAAAATACCCATCCTGGGACTTCCCTGGTGGTGCAGTGGTTAAGAATCTGCCCGCCAATGCAGGGGACACGGGTTTGAGCCCTGGTCCAGGAAGATCCCACATGCTGTGGAGTAACTAAGCCCGTGTGCCACAACTACTGAGCCTGCGCTCTAGGGCCCACGAGCCACAACTACTGAGCCCGCATGCCACAACTACTGAAGCCCGTGCACCTAGAGCCCATGCTCTGCAACAGGCCACCACGATGAGAAGTCCACGCACTGCAACAAAGAGTAGCCCCCACTTGCTGCAACTAGAGAAAGCCTGCGCACAGCAACGAAGACCCAATGCAACCAAAAATAAATAAATAAATAAATTTGTTTAAAAAAAAGAAAATACCCATCAATCCTAGTGAATGTGAAGTGGTATCTTGTGTTTTTGATTTGCATTTACCTAATAATTAGTGATGTTGAGCATCTTTTCAGTGCTTATTGGCTGTTTGTATATCTTCTTTGGAGAAATGTCTATTTAGGTCCTTACCCATTTTTTTAAATTTTAAAAAAAAATTTTTATATATATACACTACCAAACGTAAGGTAGATAGCTAGTGGGAAGCAATGCTATTATAGACACACAGCAGATTTTTGTATTATTGTATTATTTGTATTGTGATTATATCCTGCAACTTTACTGAATTCATTGATTAGTTCTAACAGTTTTTTGTGGAATCTTTAGGGTTTTTTATGTAGAATATCATTTGATCTGCAAATAAAAAAATTTTTTTTATTATTTTAAAATATTTATTTATTTTGGCTGCACCAGGTCTAGTTGTGGCTTGTGTTAGGTTAGGGTTACTCTGAACCCGTGTCCCCTGGATTCGGCAGGTGGATTCTTAACCATTGCGCCAGGAGGGAAACCTCTATCTGCTCGTTTGGACATCTATTTCAGTTGTGGGCTGGTTTTCATTGCTTATTTTCCTCATTGTGGATCGTATTGCCTGCCACTTTATAGGCTTCATGGTCTTTGATTGAATGCCAGATGTTGTGAGTTTCACCTTGTTAAGGGCTGGATATTTTTGTAATCCTGTAAATCCTCTTGAGCTTCGTTCTGGGACAGTTAAGTTACTTGGAAACAGTTTAATCCTTTTGGGTCTTACTCATAGATTTTTTAGGCAATTTCAGAGCAGTGCTTTTTCTAGGGCTAATTATTGGCCGCTATCGAGACAAGACCTTTCTGAGTATTCTCCCGTATATACCATGACGTTCTCCCCAGTGCCATGGCTGGTGGGAATAGACACTATTCCCCACTCATGTGAGCACTAAGGACTATTCCCTTTCATTCTTCCTGTTGGTTCTTTACTTGGCCTCAGGTAGTTTCCTCGCACACTTGTGCTGATCAGTGTGATGATGAATACTTCAGGGGACCCTATGCAGAGCTCCAGGGGTTTCTCCTTGTACAGCTCTCTCAGGCTCTCTGGTATTCTCTCTGAGAGCTCGCGCTCTCTCTCTCTCTCTCTCTCTCTCTCTCTCTCTCTCTCTCTCTCTCTCTCTCGTCTCCCCTCCCCTTCTCCCCCCCTTTTTCTTTTTACCTTTTAATCCCCTTTACCCATTTCTCCCACCCCCTGCACCTCTGGCAACCACCAATCTGTTCTCTGTATTTATGAGTTTGTTTTTATTTGTTTTTCTTTTTTTAGATTCCACCTACAAGAGAGATCATATGGTATTTGTCTTTCTCTGACTTATTTCACTTAGCATAATGTCCTCAGTGTCCAACCATATTGTTGCAAATGGTGATTTCATTTTTTATGGCTGGATAATATTCCATTGTGTATATATACCACAATTTCTTCATCTCTTCATCCATCGATGGACACTTAGGTTGTTTCCGTATCTTGGCTATTGTAAATAATGCTGCAGGGAACATAGGGGTGCATCTTTTTGAGTTAGTGTTTTCATCTTCTTTAGATAAATACCCAGAAGTAGAACTGCTGGATCATATGGTAGTTCTATTTTTCATTTTTTGAGGAACCTCCATATTGTTTTCCATAGTGGCTGCACCAATTTACATTCCTACCAACAGTGCACAAAGTTTCCCTTTTCTCCACATCCTCACCAATATTTCTTGTCTTTTTGATAATAGCCATTCTAACAGGTGTGAAGTGATATCTCACTGTGGTTTTTGACTTGCATATTCCTGATGATTAATGATATTGAGCATCTTTTCATGTACCTGTTGGCCACCTGTTTGTCTTCTTTGGAAAAATGTCCGTTCAGATCTTTTGCCCATTTCTGAACCCTTGTTACATTGGTCTCCAGACTCTCAGCACCATCTCAGGGAGGGCGCTCGGCTCTGCTTCCGTCCCCCTCCTTATGCTGCAGCCTGAAAACTCTCTCAAGGAAGTGAGCTAGGCAGTCATAGAACTTACCTCACTTGTTTCCCATCTGTCTGGGATTACTGTCCTTTATTGATCAATGTCCAAAGCCTTGAAAACCACTGTTTCATAGATTTAGTTTTTCTGGTAGTTTCAGGTGGGAGGATAAATCTTACCTGTTATTTCATCTTGGCTAAAAACAGAAGTCTCTGCTGCTCCCTTTTTTAACCTGTAAGATCACGGGGTCTCTGAAGGGCTGTGTGAGTCCTGTTACATGAAAGGATCACTCATGGTAGCTCCTCAATCGGTTACTCCCTCCTCACCCATGAATGGTGAGTCTAAAGGGCCTAATTCCTAGCAATCTAAGTTTGGCAGTGACTTGGCTGCACCTAAGAATGCTCTAGGCCCAGAAACTGTGCGATTGAACCTGTGCTAGCCCAGAAGTCTGCCCCCTCTCACCCTGAGGGCCACTGCAGGGTGAAAGTGCCATCTAGGGGGTCCCACAGGAGAGCTGAATTATAACTGTAGCTCCTAGAGATGACAGTCTTAACCATCCCACTGGACGTTGTGGACAGACATCAAGTTTACCCCTGATGTTTGGTCCAAGCAAGTCACGGTACCACGTTCCCCCTCACCGGTAACTGATTCAAGAGCAGACGTGTTACCCAGTTCTAGCAGATTAGATGCAGAACCCAGAAAGTCTAAAGTGGCTTCTGGGAAAGTTTCCTTCCATTTTAAGCAAGTCATGGGAAGACACAATCTGCCTTCTCTGGAGTTGCCATATCCCGAAGCTACCCTTGGAACTACTGCTACCATCTTGGTACCAACCCGAGAATGGAACCAACAGGAAGGACGGCAGATCAGAGAAGAAGGCCCAAGTCTTTGCAGACATCATTGAGCTGCTGATTCAAACAGCCCCAAAGCCCACCTGACCTCTGGATGTTCACGTAAGGGGAAAAAAATCTCTTGTTTAAGTCAATTAGAGTTTCTGTTAGATGCAACCAAAAGCACTGAGCCGGCCACCTGGAGGGCTGGAGGCTTATGGGGAGGGGGAGACACCTGAAGGGACTTTTTCCTCCCGCTAAAGAATTTCCAAGTTTTCCTTTAGGTGAGAAACTCGGGCTGAGAGCCATGAAAGGATGTGTCCAAGGCCACACAGTGGGGAATCAAGAGCATGCCAGCCTATCAGCCTTCCGGCTAGTGCCTGCTCCACCCCAGCCCCTGCCCTTGAGGTCGAGTCAGCCGTGATGGTGGGGCCTGTGAGGTGGGAGCCTCGAAGTTCACTGGCCCAAGTTAGCATTTAGTTCTCCTGCTAAGCAAAGGCAAGCGGATATCAGAGATACTTGCATCTCTGTGCTGAAATCATGTCCTTGGGAGAAAATATCAAAGTCCCCCAAGCTGTAATCAGGGCGGTTATAGGTAACAACTAATTGCTATAGTTTCTAGACAGATTCATTCTGATTGAAAAGAACTTGTCCAAAGTTCCTTCCCAGGACAACGGAACAGGGCAGACCTCTGAGAGCATAGGCTTGTGTCTGTCACACCAGAGCAGGAAGACCCTCCTCGCCCTGAACTCCTTCCTCCACCCTTGGAGCATGTGTAAGCCAGGCGGCCATATCTCTGTAGGAGGGACCAGGAATGGGCCCAGAGACATCACCTCAACTCCAGAGAGTGCCTGGAAAATGGCTGCCTTCGGGCCATACAGAGATCCAATCCTTAGAGATCATCTGCCCCTTGCCCACCTGTGAGAGCTTCCTGAACCTTGAGGGTGTGAAGCATTCATTCCTCAAAGAGTTCCTGAGCCCCCAACTGTGCCAGGTGCTACTCTAGGTGAGGGGTATTCAGCAGTGAATAAGACAAAGTCCCCATGAGTGCAGAGGAAACGGCAGATCAATAAATCAATATGCAATCTAACGTAAGGGGTTGTCAGTGCTATAACAAAATCCAAATCAGAGAACCGGGAGGACAGTCAGGGTGTTTTTCGGAAAGGGTGGTCAAAAAAGGCCTCCCTCAGGAGGTGAAACTGTAACAGATGAGCTGAGAAACCTTAATGAATCGAGGAGTCGGCTGTGCAGATATCAGAAGAAGGTTCCAGGTGAGGGAAGTGCAAGCAAAGGTTTGAGCCAGGTTTGAAGACTAACAGGAGTTGGTGTCACTGGAAAGCGATCTGGAGGGACAGGTGGAGGAGATGAAGTTGGAGAGGTGATAAGGTCAGATCTTGAGGGTCTTGCAGGCCACGAGGAGCACGTTGGCTTTCCCTCTTGTGTGCGATTGGAGCCGTTGGAGGGTTTGGAGCAGAGGAAAGACATGACCCGACGCAGGTTTAAAGAACCACTCTGGCTGCTGTATCCATGTGAGCTCCCTGTACACAGTAGGTGTTCACTAAACGTCGGGGGTTATTATCACTGTTTTCAGGCTCTTGAGCTCACTGAGAGCAGAAACCTGAATCGAGTCATCTTGCGCCCCCAACATCCGGTACAGAGGACGCTAAGATGCGTGGATAAACAAATGACTCAGGACCTGAATAAATGAGCAAGCAGGAGTGGGTTCTGAGGACGAGACTCAGGCCCCAGAAGAGCGCCAAGACCCACGGTTGCCAAGGCCCCCCACCGAGGCCAGCCACGGCATGAAGGAGGTGTGCTGTTGGCCATGCAGCAGAAAGATCAAGTGAGCACCTGTCTGGGTAAGCACCACTGTCAAAGGCCTAAGGACGTGTAGGATGCAGCTGGGCCCCAATGTGGGCTGCAGGGGCCAAAATGCACCTGCCGAACACCAGGCGCAGGGCAGGCAAACCACGTGGGGCACTGGCTTCCAGGATCGCCAGGCTGCCTCCACTTCAGGCTCACCCTGATTCCCCTGGGAGCATCTGGGACAGCACAAAAGAGAACCCCAGAGGGTGCAGCCCAGCCAGGCACTGGTGTGCCAATTTTGGGTTCTCAGTCTACTTGGGAGGTGGCAGAGATTGTGGTGGGCTAGGGCAATCATGGAGGGCTTCCTGGAAGAGCTGCAGCCTGGACAGGTGGAAAAGATTCAAACTGAAGGTAGGTACTGGAGAGCGGGAGTTGCAGACACTGACCCCTGCCTTGCCTCCAGCTGCCCCGTGAGCTCTCCCACCTTTGAACCACATCTGATAGCCCTCCCCACTATCTACAGGGCAATGCTTTGGCTTTGCATTCAGAGGTCCTATTTCCAGAAAATGGCCTGAACCTACCCATCTAGGCTTGCCTCTTCCAAGCAGCCACACGCAGGGCACATGTTGTGCCCTAAACACATCATGCATTTTCTATCCCAGCGCCTCTGGTCACATTGTTTGCTCTGTCAGGAAATTTCCTTTTTCAGGCCCAATTTCTAAACTACCGCCCATTTTTCAAAGCCCAGCTCCAGTGTCCCGGCTTCAGAGAAGTCTCCACCCTCTGATCCCACATCATACACAGCTGGGAAGAGCTGTATGCCAAGCTGGACTTAGCTGGGTTCTGTCTCTTTGGGGTGACTGTTATGTGCCAGTTAGGCCTCTTGTCCTGGTGTAATTATTAGTAGCGTCCCTTTCACTCCCAGATGTTTCTAGCTAAGGACAAATTACATAGTCACCCTTCACTGTCCCCACACTTCTCTGCCCAGCTGAAATCCTTTGGGCAGCAACCACGTTGGCACATTGGCAGAGCAGAGCACGATACTCTGACACATTTGGCCAAAGTCATTCATTTCACGCAAGCAATTTTTGAGGTGCACGTGGGGCAAAGCAGCAGACTGAGAGGTCCCTGTCCTCCTGACACATGTTAGACGGGAGAGGAAAAGAAGAAAACGAAGATCACTTCAGAGTTACAAGTGCCATGGAGGCAATCAGGAAGAGAAGGGGAGAAGCAATGCCGAGGGGCAGAGGATGACTTTAGACAGGCTGGGCAGGAAGGGCCTCGGGAGAAGCGTTTGGGGCCAGAAAAGCAAGTGCGAAACCCCTGAGGTCGGAATGTGCTCAGTGTGTTTAAGGAGCAGCTTCGAGGCGAGCATGGGGGAAGTGAAGGGAGATCGAGGGGAGATGTTGGCAGGGACCAGAAAATGCTGGAATCTGTCAGCCACAATAAGGAATTAGGATTTTTTTTCTGTCAATGGAGGGTTTTGGATGGGGGAGTAACGTGATCTGAGGGTTTTTTTTTTCCCCCAGACTGAAAAGTTTTTATTTTTTCATCAAGCAATAGAAGACAAAGTGCCATGAATCTTCTTCTGATTGTACAAAGCCACCTTATGACTGTTTCTCTGCCTAGAAGCAGTGATGTCAGTTACAGCGATGTCATTACAACACCGCCACTGGGACACAGGTCACCAAGACCATCAGAGTTACAGATTTCTTTTCCGAGGTTATCCTCACAGAATATGGTAACAATTTCTAGTCTTAAGTAAGTCCTACAAAACAACCTTATTCAAACTACTTCTAAGTTCAGGGTTATATTAACAGCCACAACAACTTAATAATAATCATGAATAGCCACATAGGTTTCCAAATGGTGTAGAAAAATTACACTGATATTCTTGGTAAATGTTCTCAGCTAAAAGCAACAAGCAGGACTGGACAGCTCAATTTCCCCAGTGGATGGAAATGGAGAAGGGGATGCATCGGGGCTGACTTAAAAGCAGCAAAATGAGGGACTTCCCTGGTGGCCCAGTGGTTAAGACTCCATGCTTCCACTGCAGGGGGCATGGGTTCGATCCCTGGTTGGGGAACTAAGATCCTGCATACCGCATGACCAAAACAAAACAAAACAAAAACAAACAAAGCAGCGAAATGTAAAACAGAGCATAAACTTTCTACATACCCGAAGTCATACCTGGATTGAGGGAACCTCTAAAATTGTAGTGTTCTGTTATGACTTCTTCTAATTTAAAGAGATGTCACCAGAAAACTACTAGAGCTAAACAATGAATTTGGTAAAGTTGCAGGATACAAAATTAATACACAGAAATCTCTTGCATTCCTGTACACTAACAATGAAAGGGCAGAAAGAGAAATTAAGGAAACAATCCCATTTACCACTACAACAAAAAGAATAAAATACCTAGGAATAAACCTACCTAAGGAGGCAAAAGACCTGTATGCAGAAAACTATAAGACACTCTTGAAAGAAATCAAAGAAGACACAAACAGATGGAAAGATATACCATGTTCTTGGATTGGAAAACTCAATACTGTGAAAATGACTATACTACCCAAAGCAAACTACAGATTCAATGCAATCCCTATCAAATTACCAATGTCATCTTTCACAGAATTAGTATAAAGCCCAGAGATAGGGGCTCCCCTGGTGGTGCTGCAGTTAAGAATCTGCCTGCCAATGCAGGGGACACGGGTTCGAGCCCTGGTCTGGGAAGATCCCACATGCCACGGAGCAACTAAGCCCGTGTGCCACAACTACTGAGCCTGCACTCTAGAGCCCACGAGCCACAACTACTGAGCCCACGTGCCACAACTACTGAAGCCCACGCGCCTAGAGCCTGTGTTCCGCAACAAGAGAAGCCACCACAATGAGAAGCCCACGCACCGCAACAAAGACTAGCCCCCACTCACCGCAACTAAAAGAAAGCCCGCACACAGCAATGAGGACTCAATGCAGCCAAAAGTAAAAATTAATTAATTAATTTAAAAAAAGAAAGCCCAGAGATAAACCCACACACCTATGGTCACCTAATCTATGACAAAGGAAGCAAAAATATACAATGGAGAAAAGACAGCCTCTTCAATAAGTGGTGCTGGGAAAACTGGAGAGCTACATGTAAAAAAATGAAATTAGAACACTCCCTAACACCATACTCAAAAATAAACTCAAAATGGGTTAAAGACCTAAATGTAAGGCCAGACACTATAAAACTCTTAGAGGAAAACATAGGCAGAACACTCTTCGACATAAATCACAGCAACATCTTTTTTGACCCACCTCCTAGAGTAATGAAAATTAAAACAAAAATAAACAAATGGGACCTAATGAAACTTAAAAGCTTTTGCACAGCAAAGGAAACCAAAAACAAGACGAAAAGACAACCCTCAGAATGGGAGAAGATATTTGCAAACGAAGCAACTGACAAAGGATTAAACTCCAAAATATACAAGCAGCTCATGCAGCTCAACATCAAAAAAGCAAACAACCCAATCCAAAAATGGACAGAAGACCTAACAAACACATGAAAAGTTGCTCAACATCACTAATTATTAGAGAAATGCAAATCAAAACTACAATGAGGTATCACTTCACACCGGTCAGAACAGCCATCATCAAAAAACCCACAAACAGGGCTTCCCTGGTGGCGCAGTGGTTAAGAATCCACCTGCCAGTGCAGGGGACCCAGGTTCCAGCCCTGGTCTGGGCAGATCCCACATGCCACAGAGCAACTAAGCCCGTGCTCCGCAACAAAAGAAGCCACTGCAATGAGAAGCCCGCCCACCACAACAAAGAGTAGCCCCCGCTCGCTGCAACTAGAGAAAGCCTGCACATAGCAACGAAGACCCAACGCAGCCAAAAATTAATTAATTAAAATTTATTTTAAAAAACCTACAAACAATAAATGCTGGAGAGGGTGTGGGGAAAAGGGAACCCTCATACACTGTTGGCAGGAATGTAAATTGATACAGCCACTATGGAGAACAGTATGGAGGTTCCTTGAAGAACTAAAAATAGAACTACTATATGACCCCACAATCCTACCACTGGGCATATACCCAGAGAAAACCATAATTCAGAAAAACACATGCATCCCAATGTTCACTGAAGCACTATTTACAATAGCCAGGACATGGAAGCAACCTAAATGTCCATCAACAGAGAAATGGATAAAGAAGAAGTGGTACATATATACAATGGAATATTACTCAGCCATAAAAAGGAATAAAAATGCATCATTTGTAGAGTCATGGATGGACCTAGAGAGTGTTATACAGAGTAAAGTAAGTCAGAAAGAGAAAAACAAATATCGTATAATAACACATATATGTGGAATCTAGAAAAATGGTATAGATGATCTTAT